>NW_012272553.1:0-4091 GCF_000151885.1 Dipodomys ordii
GGCAGAATGCCAGTCCTGAGCAAAAAAAAAAAAAAGCCAAATGAGAGCATGGAGGCCCTGAGTTCAAGGTCCAGTAATGGCATAAAAATTTAACCCAGACAGCTACAACTCTACTTATCATATTACATTATAATTATCTATTTATGGGCTTGTATTTGCCATGAGACTTTGTACTTCCTGAGAATAAGGGCAAAAGGTTCTGGTACACAGTAAGCATTCATTGAAGTATTTATTGAGTAACTAGACTGGCCTACTTTTCAACAATCGATACAGTCACTGTGATCTTTCCTCGTCCACATCATTCTTTTTTTAAATTTTAATTTTATTGTAAAGATGCTGTACAGAAGGGTTACAGTTACATGAGTAAGGTAATGAGTACATTTCTTGTCCATTGTTACTCCCTCCTGTGTTGTTCTCCTTCCTCTCCCACATCTCCCACTCGCCCCCCTCCCATCCCCCAAAGTTGTAGAGTTCATTTCCAACATAGTGTCTTGTCAGTATCATTGTTGCAATGGCTCATCCTGGGCCCTTGTTTCAGCATTTTGTTATTCCCCTTCCCCTCCCTGAATTAGATAAATGTATATTATATACAAGATGCAGGGTACCAAAATCACATACAGTGACAACAGGGGATATACCATAGGGGGAAGAACATACAAAAAAAACTGAAAAAAATCACATAGAACACTAACAACAACAATGACAAAGAAAGCTAATATAAGCATTTGGAATTCAGTGAGTAAAGGTGAGAAAAAGCAACATAAAGCACAGAGCAGGATATCTGACAGGAGAGGCTTGGTGGGTTCACATTCCAGCTTTGCCGTGTGTACCACGTGATCATTAACTAGTCCTTCTATTTGTCTGGAGGCTCTGGCTTTGCCAGCTCTAAAGTGAGAAGTGTCATTTCTGCTTCATAGGACAGTGGTTAGGACTGAGGGCGAGAAAGTTTGGAATTGTATCCGTTAGCATTTCCAAATTGCTCAAAGGTAAGGATTAGGTACTAGCTTTTAGAGAGAACTGAGAGCTGAGGCGAAAAAACAAAAAAAAAAAAACCCAAAACCTATTATTCTAAGTAAGCAACTTGGCCGCTAAGACTTTTCTCTTCCAAAAGAGATTTCTCCAACATTTTATAAAACATACAATGAACATTTGATATGACTTACAACTTAATTTTCTACATTTCATTACACAATTTTATAGTTTTCTCTCCACTTTTATGGCCCTATTTGCCATAATAACATTTGTTTCATGAACATGTATGAATTATCTGATTCTTATTCCCTAGTCAAGAGTCACTGTTTTTAGTGGGCTGTTAGTAGCTGAGGCTGAGCTGGAGAGGATTGCAGTTGGAAGCCAGCCAGAAAAGTACATGAGATTCTATCTCCAAAATAACTAGCAAAAATGCTGATCAGGAGGTTCAAGTGGTAGAACACTGAGATGAGGAAGAAAGCCAGGCAAGAATCCAAGCCCCTGGGTTCAAGCACCAAAACAGTTGTTTAACATCGCTTTTCTTTGTCCCATGAAAGCAGGGCCACATTCTGTCTTATTTCTCACTCAGTATCTAACACAGGGACTGATAGTGGTACAGTCAATAATTCATGCAATAAGACATACCTTCCATTTTTAAGATTTATTTTTTGGCAACCAGCCATTGCAAACAGCAGGCCCCATGCATATAGCATTAAGGCTACAGGAATTGAAAGGAGTATACTATCAGATGAACGAAGCCAGAGACAGATTAAAGTGGAATTTGAGTCTCAAATGGGCCTTGAACCATGCACTAAATTTATCTGGAAGCGAAAACAAAAATGCTGGGCCTTGTTGAATCTAGCCAACTAGATTCAGGGAAATTTCAACAGTAGTAAGTAAAGTTTGAAAAGTTAACATGAAAATTAATTTACAGAAAACTTAGACACTTAAAATTTATATCTTAGGAAAGATGTTCATTTTTTTCTGCCACTTTTTTCTGAAAGTACTGAGATTTGGACCTCGCACTTTTCACTCACTACGCAGGAACTCTGACACTTGAGCCACAATCCCAGGTATTTATTTACATATTTTTTTAAAAATCTGTTCCCAAGGTTTGAGGTTTTGCTTCATATTCTTGCTCAGTTTTCTTGCTCATGGCTGGCACACTATCACGTAAGCTATACCTTCAGCCTAGCTTTTTGCTAGTTATTTTGGAGATGGAGTCTCTAGGACTTTCCTGCCCAGGCTGGTTTTGAACCAAAATCCTTAGATCTCAGCCTCCTGAGTAGTTATGCCTAGAATCATTCTTCTTCTTTTTTTCCTTTTTCTTCACAGTACTGAGGTTTGAACTCAGGATCTCGATCTTGATGGGTTTGCTTGCTTGGCCGGTGCTCTATCACTTGAGGCATGTCCTCAGCCCCTTTCTTGTGTTTCCTGGATTTAATTCCCAGTACCACACACCACACATAGTTGTACACACACACACACACACACACACACACACAAATATGAATGCTAAGAATTCACAGGCATTGCATCTGTGACTCATGCTGCAAAGTTTGTTGGTTCCCAACCTTCTTTTCTCTTTCTCACTTCCAAAAATAGATGGTAAAAAAATAAAAGTAACTTTCCACCACACCTTATAGAAACAGATACTCAGGTGACTCCATTTTAGCATATGAGATGGAGGGAAAGAACCTCTGGAGAGGTTACTGGGAAATCATTTGTTTTGCTATATAAGAACCATTTACCTTCCCTGTCCTTACCACTTATCTTCATTATGAATAGCTTTGATGACTAAAAATGAAGCAAGTATTTCACAGTGGTGAGAGCACAGTCTAAGAATGAAAAGCCAATATTCTTTTTTTGGGGGGGGGTCCGGTCGTGAGGCCTGAACTCGGGGCCTGGGCGCTGTCCCTCAGCTCTTCAGCTCAAGGCTACCACTTGAGCCACAGTGCCACTCTGGCTTTTTTCTTTTTGCTTATGTGGTGCTGAGGAATCGAACCCAGGGCCTCAGGCATACAAGACAAACGCTCTACCACTGAGCCACCTTCCCAGCCCCAAAAGGCCAGTATTCTGAAGAAGCCTCAGAGAGAAAAGGGCCTTTAATAATATTAATCAGGTGAAAGCACTACACCTCCAGAGTTCTTCTGATGTGAAAGAATTAATTTGGCTTAAATCACTGTCAGACTTAATTGTAAGACTTAGAGCCAAATGTATACTAGGAAGTGACAGAGCTATAAGATTCCATACAAAATGTAAAGTAACCCAAGTTAAGTGTGTGATATATAAATCCAAGTATAGGCAAAATAATTTATGGTCTCCTAATTAACATGGAATATTATGTCATTTCCAAAATATGACTGTTAGCTTCAAGAGGTGGCTCAATCTGAAGTAATGTAATTTCCATGTTTTTTTTTTGCCTTTGCCACTGGGAACAAAGTGATATTACATATCTTTTAATGTATTTATTGACTATATGTTTTTGTTTGAGAAATGTCTATTCAAACCCTTTCACCATTTTTTAAGAATATTATTTATTTGTTTGTTTATTTATTTATTTATTTTGGGTCCAGTAGTGGGGCCTGAACTCTAGGCCTGGGCGCTGTCCCTTAGCTCTTCAGCTCAAGGCTAGCACTCTACCACTTGAGCCACAGCACCACTTCCGGCTTTTTTCTTTTTGCTTATGTGGTGCTGAGGAATCGAACCCAGGGCCTCATGCTTGCAAGGCAAGTGCTTTACCACTGAGCCACCTTCCCAGCCCCCTTTCACCATTTTTAATTGGATTATTTTCTGGTTTTATTATTGAGTTTTAAGAATTTATTATATATTCTTGGTCTAAGTTCCTTATCAAACATATATTCTGCAAGCACTTTCTCCACGCTATAGTCTGGCTGCTTTCACTTTTTTTAAATGCTTTTTTATGGTGCCTTTTGAAGTATAACTTTAGCAATTTATTACAGAATGCTTTGTAATAGCAAAGTACTAGAAATAATAAGTATACATCAAAAAAGGATGAGGTAGGAAGTAGCATTGTGGCTCAAGTGGTAGAGTGCTAGCCTTGAGCAAAAGAAGCTCAGGGACAGTGCCCAGGCCCTGAGTTCAAGCCCCTGGACTGGCAA
>NW_012272554.1:0-3866 GCF_000151885.1 Dipodomys ordii
TGCTTATGTGGTGCTGAGGAATCGAACCCAGGGCCTCATGCATGCAAGGCAAGCACTCTACCACTGAGCTACCTTCTCAGCCCTATGTGAGGC
Organism: Dipodomys ordii; assembly: GCF_000151885.1. Classification (NCBI taxonomy): domain Eukaryota; kingdom Metazoa; phylum Chordata; class Mammalia; order Rodentia; family Heteromyidae; genus Dipodomys; species Dipodomys ordii. Next base: position 94 of record NW_012272554.1, read on the forward strand.
ACTTATTTTAAACCCCACAGCAACCATCCAAGAGAGTCTCTTATGATTCCCATTTTACAGTGAGGGAACTGAGGCAGGAACAAGCTAAATCCATTTACTTAAGGGCTCAGCAGGTAGTTGATTTGTGTTAGGCCTAGGCAGCCTGGGCTAAGTACCTATCCTGGAAATCACTGGGATCAAAATGTTTGACACCAATCACCATAAAATTGTATCATCCCCCACTGTCATCCAGCTGCCACCAGGCAGGCTTCCCTGGTACCTGCCAGCCCACCCCACCTTCACCTACATGAGAAGCACATGTGAATTGGGCCAACCCTTTCCCCTCAGAACACCCCTTTCAAACGCAGTCAGTGGTGTGTATGTGTGTGTGTGTGTGTGTGTATGCACCTATGTATTATGTATGGGTTATGGGTGTTAGGTGTCTTACTACCAAAGAACAGCAGGCAACTGTGGGCCTCACTCTAGCCTAAGTAAGGGGCTGGTGAGTCCAGAGGTCTGAACATGTCTGCTGTGATCAATTCCCATGAAGGAGAAGCTAGTGACTGGCTGGCTTAGTCACATCAAAATGTTGGGCTCCTCGCATTAACTAGATACACCGATTACCACCAGCCTTATAATGGAGTTTCTGGGGGCAGGTCCCTCTTCTAAAGACTGAATCTTGGAGTTCACATCCCAATATTTTGTGTCTCCAGTGGGAGAGCCCTCAGGGCAAGCAGAAGGCACAGGGGGCAGAGGGACCTCCTAGACTCTCTAACCATAGCACTTTGGTTTCTTTTTAGACACTTCAGTGACCTCCTCCAAGGCCTACCTGAGTAAGTACACAATGATTGCCACAACTCTCTTTGCCTACTCTCTGGAGCTCAGTCCAGTCCTACCCTAGTTTGTGGTCTTTCCTGTGTCAGGCAGATGGATCTGGTGTCCTGAGAAGATGGGGGGTTGTGGAGGCAGTATAAGGGTATGAGAGCAGTAGGAAGCAAGAAGGATCATGAGTCAAATCTGGGTGGAGGTCTCAGCCATTCTCAGAAGGGCTTGCTGGCTGAATTCTTCTCCCTTTACTCCACAGCCAGCTACCAGCCTCCTCAAAACACATACCACTATGGTAAGTCCATGGCTCCTCCCAGGTCAGGACTCAGGGCCCCAGGTACAGCACTGCCTGTCCAAGAGTTCCTCCTATAGGGCCAGGAGGCCAGGGGAAGTCCTTGGTACAGAAGAAGCTCTGAGTACCAGCCCCTTCTCTGATGTGCCCTCAGTGGATGGCGATCCCCACTTCATCATCCAAGTTCCAGAGAAAGGGGATGCCATCTGCTTCAACATTGATGAAGATCCAGGCACAGTGTTGCGCATCATTCAGGACCCAGTAACAGGTGTGAGCTGTGGCTAGGGGGCATTCTTGGGGGAGAAGTCCCTGGGAGGGTTCAGGGGTCTGGTGCTCCTCACTCTGTCCAGAAACAGATTCATCTTCATATGCAGAGCACTATGTGGTGGTGGGGTGGGGCACTGAGAGCCAGACTCACTATGTCCTGAGTGTTAGGAGAGGAGGGGAAGACTCAGAGGGCAGAGGGGAGGACCTAGCCTGTGTATGGAGCACTTTGTCTTTTGAGCGACACTCCTTGGTGCAGGCAGGGGGCAGGTCTACCATGCCCTAACATAACCCAACTATATTTAGGCCTGAAGTGTCGACAGCCAACAGGGCGGACACCTGGCTCTTTCCTTGGGGCCCCATTTTGCTCCATATGACAGGTGTGGATAAAAGGAAGGCAGATCTCTCAAGGGAAGCCTAGACTCAGAGGACTTCATTGGTCTCTCTCCCCACTCATCCCTCTGGCAGGTCTCACAGTTAATGGGCAGATCATTGGAGACAAGGGAAGCAGCACTGGTTCCAAGACCAGGAAGACTTACTTTGGGAAACTGGGCATTACCAATACTCAGATGGACTTCCGGATGGAGGTGACCACAGAGAAGATTACTCTGTGGAATGGGGTGGCAGCAAGTATTTTCAGCTGGCTGGACACAGTCACGGTCACACAGGATGGGTAAGGTCCTTTGTGTCTCTAAAGGACATACAAACTAGAAGGGTTTGACCTAATCCCAGCACAGAATATCTGCAGGGTTGTAGGAGAGACTGGGAGTTTAATACCAGGGGAGGGTGATCATAGTAGGCCACAGTCAAACTGGATCCCATTCCAAGAGCCAGACTTTAAACTGGGTGCTGGTGGCTCATGCCTATAAATCTAGCTACTCAGGAGGCTGAGATCTGAGGCTCAAAGTTCAAGCCAGTCAGGGTAGACATGCTTGAGAGAGTCATCTCTAATTAGCCAGCAAAAAGGCAGAACTGGAGGCAGTGTGGCTCAGGTGATAGAGCTGTGAGTGAAAAAGCTGAAGCATAAAGCTTTTGAGTTCAAGCCCCAGTATTCACACACACACACACACACACACACCACACACACACACACACACACCACACACACACACACACCACACACACACACACACCACACACACACAGAGCCAGAATCTAAATGGGGATAAGGGATGGATGATTCCATCCTATAATCTGTCCATTTGTGTTATTCAGCTTTCTGGACAGTTAATAGAAATCACTTTGAGGAGAGAGCTGAAAGCAGTAGTTTGAAGCCAGATATGGTGGCATCAAGCTGAACTCCCAGTAATCAGGAGGCCGAGGAGATCCCATAAATTGAAGGCTAACCTGGGAAATGAAGCAAGAAAGCATTCAGTGACAGTAACAACTATCTCTCTGTCTATTGGTTTCAGAACCTATTGGTTCTGAAACGCCCTAGCTCCTAGCTTTTCCTTTGTCTTTGAACCCAAGAGGCAGGACAGGACTACTACTCCCACTGAGGTCCAAAACCTATCCGAAGTCATACAAAGTTAATGTCTTGGCCCCATGCCTCTAGTTTCCCAAGATAGCCCTCTTTCCTTCTTACAGAGGCAATTAGGTCCACTCAGTGGAGGGCATAGACAACCTACATGAGATGCCTTGTTTCCAACACTATTCCTCAGAAATCTGTGTGCTCTCAGGTGCCATATGCCCAGTAGGCTTTGCTGGATGCCCTTGATCACAGTGCCTGGGACCCTACAGCCAATACATCCTCTTTTCTTCTAGGCTGTCCGTATCAATCAACAGGAAGAAGGACATGGTAGTCTCCTTTGGAGATGGAGTTACCTTTGTAGTCATCCTGCACCAAGTATGGAAGAAGCATCCAGTTCACCAAGACTTTCTAGGATTCTACATGGTGGACAGTCACCGGATGTCAGCACAGACGCATGGGCTACTGGGTATGTAATGTTCAGACTGCAGGCTGTTTAGTGACAAAGCAGCCCAGGAACCACACTCCTGCTCACATACTCAATGCAGCCTGTGCACAAACCCTGAAATCCTAGTGACCATGCTACTCATGGCAATAGACAGGGGCTGACAGTGTGGATATTTTCATTCCCAGGGCAATTCTTTCACCCCTTTGACTTTGAAGTGTCTGACATCCGCCCAGGCTCCGACCCTACGAAGCCAGATGCCACAATGTTGGTGAAGAACCATAGGCTGACAGTCACAAGGTGAGGATGCACCTTTGTCCAGCAATAAGGCAGGGGAAAAAAAGCCCTCTCTGTTCTGGTACACTGCCTGGTGGGCTCTTCTTTTCTGTGAGGTATCCTTGTTTCTCTTTGAGGTTTTGTCCCTCCTTATCAAGGAAAAGCCCATACTTGGCTCTCTATAAGGAGCAATCATGTCACCTTATTCTTTTTTTTTTTTTTTT
>NW_012272555.1:0-1449 GCF_000151885.1 Dipodomys ordii
GCAAGGCAAGCGCTCTACCACTGAGCCACCTTCCCAGCCCCTTTTTTCCCCTCTTTTCTATCAGTCATGGGGTTTGAACTTAGGGCTTGGGCACTTTCCCTAAGCTCTTTTTTGCTCAACGCTAGCACTCTACCATTTGAATCACAGCTCCACTTCTGGTTTTCTGGTGGTTAATTGGAGATGAGTCTCATAGACTTTCCCACCAGGGCTGGCTTTGAACCATGGTCCTCAGATCTCAGCCTCCTGAGTAGCTAGGATTATAGGTGTGAACCATCAACACCCAATTCTTTCTTCTTCCTTCCTTCCTTCTCTCTTTCTTGCTCTGTTTCTCTCTTTTTCTTTCATTTACAGGAGGAGAAAACTTGAGTCCCAGAAGTACTTTGACATTTGGGGGTCAGAATGAGCACACAGATGAGGGGGCTTGGGGTACAGCTTGGATTGCCTGTGTTCCCTCACCTTCAGGAAATGTGTGTGGGTGTGTGTGTAGCAGAGTGTGAGGGTGCATAAACACAAGTTGAGATCTGTTTGGGCATGTGTGGGTATGTATGGCTCATATGCATAATACAGGTGCAGAGAGGGGGAGGGGGCTGCACATGCCTTGGTGGGTATGCTAGTGTGTGCCAGTTCTGTCCCATGCCTGAGGATTCTGTGTCTGCCTCTTGGGGTTGATTACCTTTCTACCCTTAATGATCGTGTCTGCACTTATGCTCTGTGTGTGTGTATATGTATTTGTGTGCTGTGTGTGTATGTATGTGTGGGCTCTTGTTTGTGTGCTGAGTTTGTGTACTCTGTATTTGTGTGCTGCGTGTGTAGGTTGTGTGTGTGTGTGTGTGTGTGTGTATGTTTGTGGGTCCTTTCTAACAGTGGTCTTGCAGGTTGATTTGTGGGAGCTTCTGTGGAATGAGGGCCCCTGGGTGAACGGGGCAGCATAAGGCTGCAGCCTGGAGAGAGCAGGGTTGGAAATGTCCTTTGTTATTATTATTATTTTTAACAGAATAATGGGTTTTATTGTGACATTTTTGTTTATGCATCAAAGATATGTTGATTATATTTACTCCTGACTTTATTCTCTGTTTCTACCCATTTCTGCTTCTTCATCACTCTGATTCCCCTCCTCTTCACTAATGGTCCTTCCATTTTCACATTATATTTTTTCCTCCAGATTCCACACATGAGAGAAAACATATGATACTTGTCTGTATGTGTCTGGGTTATTTTTGTTGATTGTGATGATCTTTCTTAGCTGCTCCTTCCCCGAAGATGGGCCCATGAGTCTGTCCAGCTTCTGGGACGGCAGTTCATAGATATCTCTGCTATTTCTATAACAACATTAGTACAGAGCCAAGATCATCTCTAGCCAGACACTCTTATTCTCCATGGAGGACTGATCTCTGAAAAGATTCTTTTTTTTTGTCGGTCGTGGGGCTTGAACTCTGGGCCTGGGCGCTG
>NW_012272556.1:0-2178 GCF_000151885.1 Dipodomys ordii
CACTGAGCCACCTTCCCAGCCCCTCTCTTTATGTTTTTATATTTTACTTTTTTTTTTTTGGTCAGTCATGGGGCTTGAACTCTGGGTCTGGGCACTGTCCCTCAGCTCTTCAGCTCAAGGCTAGCGCTCTACCACTTGAGCCACAGTGTCACTTCGGTTTTCTGAGTAGTTTATTTATTTATTTAAAAGACTTTTTTATTAATTTGTATGAAAATAAAGTTTATATTTTTCTGATGTCTTTTTTAAATGAAAGTGATGATGGTCATACTACCACATTTGTCTTGGAAATCAAAGAATGCCATCCACAAATGAGCAAGAGAGTGCTTTAGATAATACCTGTTTGACTCTAGGTAAATTTACTACCTTACTTTCACAACCCATTCCTTCCTCCTAAATCTCACTGGTATCCTAGGCTAACTAGATTTCTCCCATCCAAGTACTAACCAGGCCTGACCCTGCTTAGCTTCCGAGATCAGATGAGATCGGGCACGTTCAGGGTGGTATGGCCAAGGACAGGCTAACTAGATTTCTTTGCTCATCTGTTTCCTTTTTTTTTTTTTTTTCTGAGTAGTTTATTGGAGATAAGAGTCTCACAGAGTTTCTTGCCCAGGCTGGCTTTGAACCGGGATCCTCAGATTTCAGCCACCTGAGTAGCCAGGATTACAGGTGTGAGCCACCACTCCTGGCTCGTATTTTACATTTATTTATTTGCACCAGTCTTGGGGCTTGAACTCAGGCCATGGGTGATGTCCCAGAGCTTTTGTGCACGAGGCTAGCACCTTACCACTTTGAGCCACAACTCCATTTCCAGCGTTTTGGTAGTTAATTGGAGATTATAGTCTCATGGACTTTCTTGCCTGGGACTGGTTTTGAGCTGTGAGCCTCAGTACTTAGCCTCCTGAGTAGCTAGGATGACAGGTGTGAGCCACTGGTGCCTGGCTAAATTTTACTTTCTTATCTGGTGTTATTGCTCCCTTGCTTGCTAAGCAAGTGCTCTATCACTTGAGCCATACCCCCAGCCCAAGAATCTTTAAGTATAATATATTCCAAAACAGAAAAATATATTTTCCAAACTGACAAACTGCAAATTTACACAAACATTTTTCAAGTTGAACTGTGTTAACAGAACTTAAAATGTGCTCCCCTTGTTTTCTCTTCCCCAAAAAACAAGACACAGAGTACCTTCAAGTCCAGTCCCTATTCAGGGAACTGAGATCTGAGGGTTGTAATTTGAAGCCAGTCTGGGCAGGAAAATCTGCGAGACTCTTTATATCCAATTAAGCACCAAAAAAGTTGAAGCTGTAGTTTAAGTGTAGAGTACTATCCTTGAACACAAAAGCTCAGGAACAGTGCCACGGCCCTGAGTTCAAGCCCCAGGACTGGCACATGACGCACACATAAAATTCACATGGTTGTGAGAGATTGTGTCATTTTTAAGAAGGATATACCCACACAAGCTGGGCGCCGGTGGCTCACACCTGTAATCCTAGCTACTCAGGAGGCTGAGATCTGAGGATTGTGGTTCAAAGCCAGCCCAGGCAAGAAAGTCTGTGAAACTTTTTTTTTTGTGGTCCGGTCGTGGGGCTTGAACTCTGGGCCTGGGTGCTGTACCTCAGCTCTTTAGCTCAAGGCTAGCACTCTACCACTTGAGCCACAGCGCCACTTCTGGCTTTTTTCTTATGTGGTGCTGAGGAATCAAACCCGGGGCCTCAGGCATGCAGGGCAAGCACTCTACCACTGAGCCACCTTCCCAGCCCCTGTGAAACTCTTATCTCCAATAAAGCACCAGAAAACAGGAAGTGGTGCTGTAGCTCAAGTGGTAGAGTGCTAGCCTTGAGCTGAAGAGCTTAGGAACAGCGCCCAAGCCCAGAGTTCAAGCCCCATGACCGACAAAAAAAAAAGATATACCCACACAAAAAATGTGAGGAGTTCCTTGAATCATGTTAAAAATGTGTAATAGCGTGGCGCTGTGGCTCAAGTGATAGCCCGCTGGCCTGGGCTGAAGAGCTGAGGGACAGCACCCAGGCCCAGAGTTCAAGCCCCACAACTGATCAGAAAAAAAAAAAAAGATCAGACTTCATTTGGGCTGGGAAGGTGGCTCAGTGGTAGAGCGCTTGCCTTGCATGCCTGAGGCCCTGGGTTCGATTCCTCAGCACCACATAAGCAAAAAGAAAGAAG
>NW_012272557.1:0-1072 GCF_000151885.1 Dipodomys ordii
GGCTAGCGCTCTACCACTTGAGCCACAGCGCCACTTCCAGCTTTTTTCTTTTTGCTTATGTGGTGCTGAGGAATCGAACCCAGGGCCTCTGGCATACAAGGCAAGCGCTCTACCACTGAGCCAACTTCCCAGCCCCCCCCCAATTCTTTTTAAGTTTAATTTTTTTTCTGAACTTCCAAAGATTGCACAAAGGAGTTGCAATTTAACATGTTTATCTAAACGCTTTCTGGTCAGGCTTACCCTTCTATTATTCTCCCCAACCCCATCTTTTCCCTTCCTCAAACTCATTTCACAGTTCACATTTTCTCTGTCACATATATACATTGATTATTATTATTATTATTGATTATTATTTGTCCCCTGTTCCCTTTTTCATTCATCTACTCCCTCCCAATCATGTGTATTTTAACTCTGTGTGTGTGTGCGCGCGCGCGCCAGTACTGGGGCTTGAACCACTTGATCCACAACTCCACTTGTGCTCTTTCAGTCCTGATTGGCTTCTTCGAACCTTCATCCTCAGATCTCAACTTCCTGTGTAGCTAGGATAACAGGCATGGTGACTGCCCAGGTTAAACTGGGGTACAGGTTTCCCTTAAAAGATACACTTGTAGCCAGATACCTGTGGCTCATACCTGTAATCCTAGCTATTCAGGAGGCTGCCATCTGAGGATCATGGTTCAAAGCCAGCCCGGGAAGTAAGTCCATGAGACTCTTATCTCCAATAAACCACCAGAAAAGCAGAACCACTGAGGTTCAAGTGGTAGAGAGCTAGCTAGCTTTGAGCTGAAGAGATAAGGGACAGTGCCCAGGCCTCTCACAATTGACCATACACAGAAAAGTTAATAATAACCAAATGAATGATCTATACAGAAATTTGTTTTTTTGTTGTTTTTGTTTTTGTTTTTTTTGGTCGGGTTGTAGGGCCTGAACTCTGGGCCTGGGCGCTGTCCCTCAGCTCTTCAGCTCAAGGCTAGCGCTCTACCACTTGAGCCACAGTGCCACTTCCAGCTTTTTCAGTGATTAATGGGAGATAAGAGTCTCATGGAATTTCCTGCCCAGGCTGGCTTCAGAC
>NW_012272558.1:0-1198 GCF_000151885.1 Dipodomys ordii
TTTTCTTTTTTCTTATGTGGTGCTGAGGAATCGAACCCAGGGCCTCATGCATGCAAGGCAAGCACTCTACCACTGAGCCACCTTCCCAGCCCCAACCTGGCTGTTTCTTATCCCAGCTGACTCTGATGGAGTCCATCTTCTTTGTTTATTTTGTGATTTTGGGGATCTTTTTTTGTCTTATTGTGAATCCATGTACTTGGCCAATTAAAAGTTTTCAGCCCCACATAGCAGGTGCAGCTCAGCTCATACACTTGTAAATTCAAGCTGTGTGGAGTTCTTTAGGGAGCATTTCTCCATACTTTACCAAGAGCTGGACCAGAGAGGAAATACCTCATGCAGGAGTGTTGTTTTTCCCTAATGCAACCATCTTGTTGGAGACTTCTGGCTTCAAATAAAGTATTGTGTTTTTTGTTTTGCACATGCTAGGCAGGGCTCTACCACCGTGCCACACAGGGAGGCCTCCCGGTCTGCTCAAGCCCGAACCTTTTAATCTTTTTATTTTAATAAAATCCACATAATTCAAGAAGGGTGCTGGTGGCTCATACCTGTAATCCTAGCCACTTAGGAGCCTGAGATCGTAGGATTGAGGTCCAAAGCCAGCCCAGGCAGGAAAGTTTGAGAGACTTTTATCTTCAGTTAACCACAAATAAGCCTGAAGTGGAGCTATGGTTCATGTGCTACGGTGTTATCCTTTAATGAAAGAGCTAAGGGTGAACATCCACACACTGAGCTCAAGCCCCAGTACTGGCACACACACACACATACACACACACACACACACACACACACAACAAGAGCTGTAGCTCAAGTGGTAGAGTGCTCAGTTTTGAGTGAAAAAGTGAAGGGACAGCGCTCAAGCCTTTAGTTCAAGTCTCAGCCCTGGCACACACAAAAATTCCGCAAAACTCATGGGGCTGGGAAGGTGGCTCAGTGGTAGAGCGCTTGCCTTGCATGCCCGAGGCCCTGGGTTTGATTCCTCAGCACCACATAAGCAAAAAGAAAAAAGCCAGAAGTGGCGCTGTGGCTCAAGTGGTAGAGCGCGAGACTTGAGCTGAAGAGCTGATGGACGGTGCCCAGGCCCAGAGTTCAAGCCCCACAACTGAAAAAAGAAAGGACATGATCATGAAATAAGCTGGATTTGCACAGAAAACTGGTTTATCCATTGATTAAGTCTGGTACATACTTAGAAGAAATGGAA
>NW_012272559.1:0-2598 GCF_000151885.1 Dipodomys ordii
GGAAGGTGGCTCAGTGGTAGAGCGCTTGCCTTGCATGCTTGAGGCCCTGGGTTCGATTCCTCAGCACCACATAAGCAAAAAAGAAAAAAGCCGGAAGTGGCGCTGTGACTCAAGTGGTAGAGCGCTAGCCTTGAGCTGAAGAGCTGAGGGACAGCGCCCAGGCCCAGAGTTCAGGCCCCACGACTGGACCCCCCTCAAAAAAAGAAAGGACTTGGCCTGATTGGCTTTGAGGTTGTAGCAAGAGGGACCAGCCAATGCCATGTGTGTCCTCTATAATTTGGAGGGAGCCGTGAAATGGATGTTCCTCAGCCCATGAAAGGAGCACAGCCTGTTCACATCTTGATTTTACTCGAGGAAACTCATTTTAGAATTCTGACCTTCAGAACTGTAAGGTAATAAATTTGTGTTGTTTTGAGCCACTAAGTTGGTGGTGATTTGTTACTACAGGCATAGAAAAATCCTATGAACTTCCACCTGCACAATAGACTGTATATTCTCAATGGAGCACTCAGCGTTATTGTCTCAAAATGAAACCTGATTATGTCACTTCTGTGCTTAAAGCATGTCAATGAGTTCTTGGGAGTACAGTTCTTATGCTTAATGTGGCCAAAAAGAAGGTCCTGGTGGTTTAGCTTTGCTATAAATTTGCAATTTCACTTCACACCAACCATCTGATGATTCTTGTACTTGCCATAATGAAACATCTTGTCATCAATGTACCTTCCTTAGGAATATGGTACCCTTTGTTAGCTCTTCTCTTAATTTCCACTATACTATCTTCTAAGTCCCTATATGCTCCTGTGAGGATTTCATGCAATTAATACCTTTGTAACTACTTATCGGTGATCTATCTCTCCTGCAAGAATAATGTATTTGCTTATATAGTTTAAATATCTACTACTTGTCAGAGACTATAAACTTCATAATGTAAGTATAGACTGCAGACTGGATGAGTTTATTGTTTTCATACATGTATATAAGATATTTTGACCATACTCATGACCTTGTACCCCCTTTCTTGTGCCCCCCCCCGCTTTCCCAGGCGAGACTGCACTGTTCATCACTGATTCCTATGCTTCATCTGACACATAGTTGTATTCAGGAAGTTGTTGAATGGAACGGGGTGTGGTGGTGGACTACTGCACTCTCACAACTCAGGAGGCAGAGACAGGAGGTTATGAATCTGAAGCCTGCTAGGGCTATATTACAAGACTGCCGCAAACAATAACAGAAGTTATTGAATGAATAAAAAACAACATAAGTTATTGAATGAGTAAGTATTTTTCTTTATATCTGAAAACACTTATTTTAATGCTAGAGCCTATACACAATAATCCTCTAAGTCTTTGTAGGGAAAGATTAGGTAGAAGAAAAGGTAAATACAAACACACAGGTGGTTAATATATTACCATCAACAGTCTTAGGAGACCACCCTGATTAAATATTCCTCACTCCTGCTCTAGTACACACAGGTGCATGTGTGGACACACACAGCCTCAAATACACATCGTACATGTATCCAGACAGCATCTCCATGAGAAAATGGTCATTCATACATCGTTAATCACAGCTTTGTTTACACAGTGCTTCTGCAGCATGAAGTGATCATTTGTGAGTCTTTTAAAGTGATGTAAGAGATATTTTTCTATTCATTGCATGAGGAAATGTGATGAGCCTAAGTTTGTACTAAGAAATTCAAGCCTGGAGAACTGGATAAATAAATACAAATGAATTCTTTTGACAGAGTGACATTTTCATTTAATTACAGCAGAAAATCAGCTCTAAAATAAATGATTGTCCCTGACAAAGAAGCAGAAACTGGTCTTTAATTAATAAATTGCTAATAGATCTTCCCTTGGCTAAGAGGAGTGCATTTGGTGCAGAAAGGGAGGAGAAGCCTGGAAGAAATGGATGAAAGGGAAGATAGAACACGAAATGAAATGCACATCAAAACTTTAAAAACTGAAAGGAAAGACCATTTGCTTTGGTTTAATACATGTCAAATTTAGCTAAGCCAAAAGCATTAGAATAAGACTCTTTGTTGAAGGAAACAAATCTCCAATTTGTAAGAGAGGCTCAATTTTTTAAAATATATAAAACAAAAAAGTTTATTATTTTATAATGGTGTGGTCTGAATTTTAGAGCTGCAAAGGCAAATGAAAAACCATTATTTACCATAGCTAAGATATGTAACCAACCCAGATGCCTCTCAGTAGATGAATGGATCAAGAAAATGTGGTATATATACACAATGGAATTCTACGCCTCCATCAGAAAGAATGACATTACCCCATTTGTTAGGAAATGGAAAGACTTGGAAAAAATTATATTAAGTGAAGTAAGCCAGGCCCAAAGAAACATAGGTCCCATGGTTTCCCTTATTTGTAATAACTGGTGTATGTCTGAGACAAGCAGAAACGGTCAGACAAGTTGATGTTCAGCAAAATGAACCCCAAGATAAGGACTCAAATTGTTTTTCTTTCTTGCTATTGTTTCTACCATATTATAAGATGATTTCTTTGTTGCTTTGTATGTCCCTCCCCCATGGTATAACCCCTGCTTTCACTGTATTTGATGTCGGTATAATTTGTGGAGGGG
>NW_012272560.1:0-1782 GCF_000151885.1 Dipodomys ordii
ACAGCCTGGGGGCTGTTCTTTAGATTTGCCATTCAAAGCTGGCACTCTACCACTTGAGTCTCAGCTCCACTTCTGGCTCTTTGCTGGTTAATTGTGGATAAGTGTCTCATGGTCTTTCTTGCTCAGGCTGGCTTTGCACCATGATACTCAGATCTCAGCCTCCTGAATAGCTTAGATGACAGGCATGAGCCACCAGTGCCTGGCTCATCTTTTCTTTACATGCATTGATATATTTAGTTCTCTCACCAGAAGACGACTAAGTATGAAGTAGCACTATATTACTTTTCAGTAAAGATTCTGAGTGAGGCACATTAAGAAATTAGTAATCCATGACATAGGCCAAGAATGTTTAGGGCCAAAATGACAAGCTTTTGTCTGCCTGACTCCATGAGACAGTTTCCTCTCCATGCTGCAGCACCTGCTCTAGAAGAAAAATTTTCTGCCAGATCCCTGGCTAATAGGCCCCAGTGGGAACGCCCATCTCCTGAGATGCTTACGTCATCTCTGTCCTTCGGACTGATGCAAGCCCCCAGCCTATGACCTCTGCCCAGAGCCATCCATTTATATAATCAACCAAGAACATAGGTCAGTCGATATCATTAACTTCATTTTTAAGTTTCTTAAATTTCTGAAGTGAATCACAAGAAGTCACTAGGGATCGTAATACAGAAGGAGACGTTATTTACTTTATATCTCCAAACAAAAAAAATTTTTTTTGTCAGCTAGAGTTTGAACTCAGGACCTGGGACTTGCTAGGCAGGTGTTCTGTCACATGAGCCTCCTAGTCCTTCCTTATACTTTTATAAACTTATTTTATAATAAGCATGTGTTACTTTTTTTTATTTATCTTGTAGTCCTGGGCTTTGTGCATGCTAGGCAAGCACTCTACCACTGAGGTACATCTCCAGCCCTGTTTTGTTTGTTTTTTAAAGTAAGCCAAGCAATGGCTCAGGCCTATAACCCTAGCTACTCAGGAGACTGAGATCTTAGGATCATGGTTCAAAGCCTGGGCAGGAGGGCTGGGAAGGTGGCTCAGTGGTAGAGCGCTTGCCTTGCATTCATGAGGCCCTGGGTTCCATTCCTCAGCACCACATAAGCAGAAAAAAAAAAAAAAAGCCGAAGTGGCGATGTGGCTCAAGTGGTAGAGCGCTAGCCTTGAGCTGAAGAGCTGAGGGACAGCGCCCAGGCCCAGAGTTCAGACCCTACGACCCGACCCAAAGCCTGGGCAGGAAAGTTCATAAGATTCTTATCTCTTAACTACCTACCAAAAAGCCAGATGTGGAGCTCTGTGGCTCAAGTGATAGAGTGCTAGACTTGAGCAAATAGTTCAAGGATAGTGCCCATGCCCTAAGTTCAAGCCCCAGGACCAGCATACACACACACAAACTGGAGGCACAAAAAATAATTTATTTTTTTCAGGTTTTATGGTTAAAAAGAGATTAATCCTAAGTACTCAAGCTTGTGCATGCCCACACAAAAAATAGAAAAAGAAGAAAATCTGGGCACTGGTAGCTCACCTCTATAATCCTAGCTGCTTAAGAGACCGAGATCTGAGGATCACAGTTAAAAGCCAGCCTAGGGCTGGGAATGTGGTTTAGTGGAGCGCTTGCCTAGCATGCATGAAGCCCTGGGTTCGATTCTCAGTACCACATATACAGAAAAAGTTGGAAGTGGTGCTGTGGCTCAAGAGGTAGAGTGCTAGCCTTGAGCAAAAGAAGTTCAGGGACAGTGTCCAGGCCCAGAGGTCAAGCCCCAGGATTGCAAAAAAAAAAAAAAAAAAAG
>NW_012272561.1:0-1817 GCF_000151885.1 Dipodomys ordii
AATTTTCTCTATGCAGTGAGATCATCTATTAACCTCATTAAACAGAACAATCTGTTCTTTACTGAGTTGCATTGTTACTTTTGTTGAAGGTTAAGCTTAAATGTGTGTACATGTCTGTTTTGGGTCAGATTCCCTTAGAAACAGACTTTTAGATAAAGATGTGAATGCAAGCAGAACAAAGAGGAAGTGGTAGAAAAGCAAAAGCAAAACAAGGAAGACACAGGAATCCAGTAAAGGGCATGCTGTTTAGGAGATTTCCACTGTGGGGGAAAAAGGTCAACCTGGGGACTCTGGGAGACAGGGTAGAGTGTGTCTTAGCATCATCTACTTGAAGCAAGGCACCTAAGATATTTACCCCCAACTGCCTCTGTCACCATCTGAGGGCTGCAGTGGTGGGATCACTTCTGGATGGCAAGCAGAGCCACAGAGGCTTGCAATTAGAAATTTCCAAGGTGGTGAATGTAAAAGGCCCATGACAGGGCACTGATTGTGACTGCTGTATTAACCTTCAGTTTCTGCTCAATCGGTAAATTTCCTTATTCACCTCTTTTAGTTTTTTTATTACTGTAGTTTGAAGTAGCTGTGTGTGTGTGTGTGTGTGTGTGTGTGTGTGTGTGTGTGTGTGTTGCTGGAGTTCACTTATTAGACAAGCACTCTACCATGGAATTATATCTCCAACCTTATCTCATATATGTAAGTATTTCTGGTTCTTTAACAACAACAAAAATCTAATCTTGAGAATCCTTGTCTTTTAAGTGGCACTGTTTTACACTTACTGTAATTACTCTCTCCTTACATTTTTTTGTGTTATATTAGCATTTACTGATTTTTCTTTCTTTTTGACTTTCCCTCTCTTTTACCTTAATGAACATAATAGTTCAGACTATTATGATGTCTGGATGGTGGTAAATTCATTGTCCCAGGGTTCAATTACGTTTTTTCATCTTACCACAATAATTTCAATGTGATGGGTGAGAAGAATTCTTTACCTTATTCCACAAGTGTAGTTCTTGTTCAGGCAGTGATCCTTGTGGTAATATTGGAGCAACTAAAAGTAAAATTATATCAACATGTTAATTTTTTAATATTTTCTTTTCTTTTTGCCAGTCCTGGAGCTTGAACTCAGGGCTTGGGCACTGTCCCTGAGCTTCTTTTGCTCAAGTCCAGTACTCTATCACTTGAGACACAGTGCCATTTCCAGCTTTTTTCTGTTTATGTGGTACTGAGGAATTGAACCCAGGGCTTCATGCATGTTAAGCAAGGACTCTTTCACTAAGCCACATTCCCAGCCCCAGTATTTCTTTTAAAAATCAAAAATCCATATATAATTTCTTTTCAAATGCTAGCTATCACTTTTCATTGTAAATCTCTATTCACATACTTTAACTAAAATTTTCATCATGTTACTTCATATATGAAGATATAACTATCTAGTACACCTTAATAATTTCATGAAGATACTACTCTTACAAATGCATTACTTATAGATCTTTGAAAACAATTCTACTTAAATGTTATAATAGCCTTACTTATACTAACCTAAAAGTAGAAACAATCCAAGTGTCTTTCCATTGGGGAACAAATAAATAAAACACAATACATCTATCATACAATGCAGTATGTCTTGGCCATATAAAGAATGAATTAGTAATATACACTATGATAGATGTGGATGAGTCTCAGAAGTATTATCAAGAAAGCTATGTGTGCCGGGCGCTGGTGGCTCACGCCTGTAATCCTAGCTACTCAGGAGGCTGAGATCTGAGGATCGAGGTTCAAAGCCAGCCCAGGCAGGAGAGACCGTGAGACTCCTATCT
>NW_012272562.1:0-1050 GCF_000151885.1 Dipodomys ordii
ACAGCGCCCAGGCCCAGAGTTCAGGCCCCACAACTGGACCCCCCCAAAAAAATGAAACAGGCCATCCTTGATTAAACTTGAAGAGGAAAGGATGAGTTCATCAAAGATGTGGATAAATTAGGTGAAAAAATGGACCCTTGAAGGAAAAGAAAATGCTGGGGAGGGGAAATAAATTCATTACAACTACAGAAAAGTGAGTGCATATGCTGGAGAACAGAGAGGATGGGAGCTAGAGGAACCACCGAGGGTAAAGTTATGGAGGGTTTGTATGTCCCATGTGGTGTTTGGCATTCTCTGAGGACAAGGGGTGGAACTGGGAACTTGAAGCAGGGGGCTGACATAGGTGTATTTGCCTCTCAGGTTGAGGGACTGAGTTGCCTCTTGGGAGAAGTTGGGGAGTGCTACATAAATACCAGCCATAGGCGTTTGGTTAGTACAATGTAGAAATGGGCTCCAGGGATGTTCAATGAGCATAGCAAGCGAAGATGGAGGGAGCAGACGCCAACCATTCATATTTGCAGAATGTTTGTGTGTGACCATTGGCGCCCACCATCCCAACAACCCTGAGGAATAAGAACTCTGTGGCATCTACTCAGTGTCAAAGAAACAAAACTGACTAATGAAGTACCTTGCCCAATGACCACCAACCAGGAGGCAGCATGAATCCAGTTATGCCTGAATCTAAAGGTAGGGCTATTTACTCACACCACCATCTTGGAACGAGGTAGGAAGTATAAATTTAGCAGGCTCACTTCTATAATCCCAGCTACTCAGGAGACAGAGATGGGAAGGTTCAAGTATAGTTCAAGGACAGCCTGGACAAAAGTTAGCAAGACAACCCCCCGACACACACACCTTAACAAATAAGCCACATGGTATGAAGGTTCAGGCCCTATCTGAAAAATAATCTAACGCAAGAAAGACTGGAGATATGGTTCAACTGGTAGAGTGTTTGCTCTGAGTTCAATGTCCAGTACTAAAGAGGAAAGGAAAGGAAGGAAGGAAGGAAGGAAGGAAGGAAGGAAGGAAGGAAGGAAGGAAGGAAGGAAG
>NW_012272563.1:0-1168 GCF_000151885.1 Dipodomys ordii
AGTAATGTATTTGTTCAAATATTAGCCTTCCTACTCTTTAAAACTTACACAGCAACACAACTGCTTTGATATCATCACTAACATCCATAATTTCATGCATGCAAGGCAAGCACTCTACCACTGAGCCACCTTCCCAGCCCCAACAAAAACTCTTAAGTGGAATGATGGCTCATTTAGTAGAGTGCTAGACTTCAGTCAAAAAGCTAAGGGAGACAGCACCCAAGCCCTGAATTTAAGCCCCAGTTTGGGCACACATACATAAAAAAAGAGATGCTCTTTCCTGAAAAGTATTTACCTTCATCTATTGGAAAATCATTATAGTATAAGAAAGTCACAACTAGATTCTTTACTATTTTCTGCCCCAAATTTTAATGATATGCAAATTTAAAATGTATGTGATACCAATGGTATCCTAGAATTGAACAGGATAAACATGTATTTCCATACACCAGCAGTCTGCTTAACATTTGTTTAATAAATAATGTACTTGTCACAAAAATGCACTGTGATAAATGTTGAGAATTCAGTTCAATTAAATAGGGCCTCAGACTTTCAGAAGCTCACAATCAAATAAATGGTTGCATTATTGTGCAGTAAGTGGCATGCTACAGAAGAGTTCATAACCTGGCTGAAAGGAGTTTATGTTAACACATTTTCCATATTGAAGGGCAGTGATTACAAAAACTTAAACATCAAGCCACAACCATTTCATGTTCATTATTTTCACTCTGATTCAGCTGAGATAAGCTTTATTCTGACAAAAATTAAGCAATAGCAAGTTTACTTCCAGGGACAAACTCTTCTTATAGTTAGCCTGCTAGGAAGGCAAAGAAAATTTATCCCACTGGAAAGAAAGGAGTTAAAAAAGAATGTGGAGAGAAAAACCAAAGCCAAAGAGTTGCAAGAATGTTCTTCAAAGCAGAATACAGAAAAGTAGAAGTCTAATGAGAATACGTACAGAGGAGAGGAATAAAAGAGAGAAATGACATGATCAATAAACTGTAATTCATGTAGTGTACAGCTGCACAAAAATAGAAGGAAAAAAGATCAAATTGAAGGGGAAAACATAAGATGAGAAGATAAAGTTGGAAGTAAAGAGGGAAGGTGACATTTAGCTGGCTAATGCAAAATGGAAAAACACCAAGTTACAAAAGAGGGTATTATCAGC
>NW_012272564.1:0-1433 GCF_000151885.1 Dipodomys ordii
CTAGCGCTCTACCACTTGAGCCACAGTGCCACTTCCAGCTTTTTTTTTCTTTTTGCTTATGTGGTGCTGAGGAATCGAACCCAGGGCCTCATGCATTGCAAGGCAAGTGCTCTACCACTGAGCCACCTTCCCAGCCCATAATTACTAATTTTTAAGTCCAAGTTATTTACTATTCTGTAAAAATCAGTATTTACTTATTAATTTACAATTTATCTTCATATTAAAATAGGTATAAAATATTAAAGGCAGAATTCTAGTGAAAAGTATGTTGAATAAGAGTAAGCTTGAGCTCTTCAATTAGCTGTAAAATATTAAGTTTTTGGTAGTCTGTAATTAGCAACTCACCTTGAGAAAAGTTTTCCATGAAATCTTTTCATAGCATTGTACTGGGTTCCTGAAGTAATCCTGAAGTGACCAGAATTTTCTATACAGGTTGTAATCGATGGGAATAGAGCTAGTAAAATAAATGCGATGTTAAATTATTTAAATTATTTTACACATATGTAGATGTCCTTAACTACTTTTGGGTCACAAACCCTTTTAGCAGCTCATAAAAGCCATATCCCTTTTCCCCAGAAAGGTGTATATCCAAAAATATTTACAAAAAGTTTTACAAACTATTTTAGGAGATTTGAAGATTCCTACAAACTTCTTTAGTATAATGATGGGACCCTTGAATTTTGGCTAGATTCTAGATTACTAAGAATTAAAGGCAATCTTTCCTGACCTCCCTTGCCTTTAGATGTCATGTAAAATAAGCTAGGAAAAGTCTTAAGGGCAATTTGGGGGCCATGTTTTATCATTTACTTTTTCTTTTTCCCCTTCCTTCCGGCTCAGATTTGGATGTTATGATGAGCCCTTATAGGAAAAAAGACAAACACTAAAGTATGTTGGAATAAGAAGTTAGAAGAGGGGCTGGAAAGGTAGCTCAGTGGTAAAGCGCTTGCCTTGCATGCTCAAGGCCCTGGGTTCAATTCCTCAGCACCACATAAGCAAAAAGAAAAAAGCCGGAAGTGGTGCTGTGGTGCTGAAGAGCTGAGGGATAGCACCCAGGCCCAGAGTTCAGGTCCCACGACCGGACCCAAAAAAAAAAAAAAAACCCAAAACAAGAAGTTAGAAGAACTCTTGATTTAAGGACAATCTCAATGAGTAAAAGTCTGCACTAGCAGCCCTGAACTGTCTGTTTACTGGAAAGAAATCAAACCTCTATGTTTTTAAAAGCAGTAATTTGAATCTATGCTACAGGCATAGATTTACAACTCTCAGTATAACACAGTCTCAGTATAACACAAACACATGAGGCACAGATCAAACTAGTATTACAAAAACAAGCACCATTCCTCTACTGACTTATGACATTATTAATTCAACTTCTACTCTAAGTGTGTTTCAAACCTGTAATCCCAACAGACCTTTTTTTTTAAAGTTTTTTT
>NW_012272565.1:0-2451 GCF_000151885.1 Dipodomys ordii
CTCCCCAATAATTATTTATTCAGCCTGAAGTAAATTGTGTATAGCAACAACAACAACAACAGATATAAGGAATACATAGGTTGGAAGCACAGTAGTACAAAGCTCACATAATTTTGTGAGAGAGTGCCTCTTGTCAAATTGATTATGAAAGATTTTGGCAGGGAGAGGATAAATTTAATTTAATAGTAAATCTTAATAACAGTTCATCTAGGAAATCTATTATACCTAGGAAATGTAGTTACTTTAACTAAAAGTAATTTGTCTTATAGAACACTGCTATCTTATAATTCTAGTCAAATTTTCTTATTAAATTTATATACTTAATGTTAAATCCCATGGGAGTGCCTGCTCACCTGTATATTTTCTCACTGTTAGATTAACACCTAGAAGGACTCCAATAAATATGCATAATACTTGATTTTACGTGTATATATGTGACTTATAGATAGACATAACCCAGATAATTTAACATAATTCTACTTAAATTTATAAATTTCAATAAGCTTGGAGCAGTACTACTAATCCCAATATTGATGCTAACCATATTTACCTTACACAAAAAAATCAAACACTTCTGTTCCTTATCTGTTAAATATTGGAATGAAGCTATATTAATAATGAATCCATGGGGGCTAATGGCTCATGAATATAATCCTAATAACTATTCAAGAGGCTGAAACTCAAAGATTGCAATTTTAAGTCAATTCAGACAGAAAAGTCCATGAGATTTCAATCTTCAATTAACAAGCAAAAACTCAGAAGAGGAGCTCAGGTAGAGAGCCCAAGCATACACACACACACACACACACACACACATATGTATGTGTGTATATATATATATATATATACCATTTATATTACATATATATATATATATATATAAACCATTTAATTAGTTTCAAGACCCAAGACAAGGCTTTTGTATATATTATCCAATTTATTCTTGGTAACATGTACTTTATAAGGAAATCTTCTTAAAGTTTATTCTCATGTGATGTGATTCCAGAAGCCCCAAAGTGATTTGCTTCACAGTGTCAATAACATAGCAGAAATGGATACATTCTGGTAGAGTCCCATTCAAAACATCATCTCTATTCTTATTTGAAAGTTCACTCTCCAATGCTCTTCTACCTCTGAAATGTGACAGCTTTATATAGAAAAAGAAATCACCTAGTCATTGCTCAATAAATGTAATTCAATTGTCCTACAATATACCCCTCTCCCCAATGGATCGAATGTTATTTTTTATCTCTGGTATTAATTTTTAGAAAAGAGACATCAATTGCTCCTGAAAATATCAACTATGTGAGATTTAACATTTAGCTTGCTTAGGGTTTTAAAAAGAAGGAAAGCACTTTAATCATCTAGACTATAAAACTGAATAGAATAGGCATTCGTAAATAACCTCATCACTTGGCTAGAGAGTGGTTATCTTAAAGATTCTTTTCTATTACATTCATGAAAAGAAGAGCAACTCCTTATGGTTCATTTTGCAAAGTGTTAGTCATTGTCCTTCACCAAAGAAGCAAAAGACATGTTTAAAACACACACACACACACACACACACACACACACACACACACACACACAATAAGCCATGAACACTATTCAAATTCATTGCCTCTTCCAGGTGTGGGTAATTGAGTTGCCTCAAGATCAATATGAAACTGCCTAGGATACAGAAAGTCAATAGCTACTTCCAAAGTCAGGTCTGTCTGGTTTAGGTATCTATAAAAGAAAAAGCTCCAGTGGCTGCTTCTCTGCGTTGTACAAATCTAAATCAGTACAGAAAACCTTGGAAATAAATTTCATAAAGTAAGAGATCCCTGAGTATCTTAGTTTTATACAAAGAACTTTCAGAGGACTTTTTTTCCCAGAGAATATTTCTTTGATATTTTATGACCACAGGGAGACATTGGATGAGTTACACAGTTGATTCTACTTAAAATTTGATTTTGAACAAACAAACAAAGATAGCCCCCCCCCCAAGAATACCATCCAAGGCTTCTAAAACTATTTTCTATTATCTTTTAAGGAAAAAGTCAAGTTTGAAGTAGCATTGTTTGCATCAAAATAAATTAACTTTTTGCATCAAAATAAATTAAGCGCATCTTAATATAATGCCAGAAATATTGAATAGTAACACTTTTAAAACTAGCCATTGAAAACTATTGGGGATATGAGAAATAATGGAGAATGATGAAAGGGATCACATTGATCAAGATGTATTATAATCATAAATTGATATGTTGAATTGAATCTTTGTACAACTATTTGCTGATAATAAAAAAATAAATTTGTTTAAAAACCCCTAGCGGTCGGCATTTTTACATACTCATATTCTAAAATACATTGTAAAACAACGGACATTTGTACATGTTAAAAACTCTGCATGCTTCTTATTAAGATTTCCTTATTTGACATATGCTCATATAATATTAGAACTGGTAG
>NW_012272566.1:0-4557 GCF_000151885.1 Dipodomys ordii
GGAAGTGGTGCTGTGGCACAAGTGGTAGAGCGCTAGCCTTGAGCTGAAGAGCTTAGGGACAGCGCCCAGGCCCAGAGTTCAGGCCCCATGACTGGACCCCCCCCCCAAAAAAAAAAAAAAGACTGCTTGAGATTTTCCCCAGAATTATGGAAAGGAAGGGCAAAACAAAGTGAAAAGCAGTGACCTATGGGAAACCCATTGGGAAATTATTTTTGAAAATAATGGAGAAGCTTATGTCATGAATGAAGTAGTGTGGGAAAAGAGCAACCAGATGAAAGAAAGCAAATAGTTCTTGAAATTATTTTTCTCAGGCTAGAGACCTGAAGATAGGCTATATTGGCCCTAAATGTCTTCATATTTTTGGAATGAGAAACTAATTTTTTTCTGACTTCCAAATTTATATTTTTTCTGACTTATAAATTTTTTCTTACATAAATTATTATTGAAAATTGCATAAATTGTACCGAGGCTAAGATATCTTTCCTTACACTATTTATAAGTTACTCTTACAATAAGGAAGGAAGGTGAAAAGAAAATTCTACAAGTAAATTGGGATCAAGATCTTCTGTGTGTGCAGTCGCTATGAGCTTAATTATGGGGATAAGAGATCTGCAAAGCTTTGGCCAAGCAATGTCCTGGCAGGGTTAGAAGTTTGGCTCCAAATTATCATTAGTTTTCCAGGGATTCATGAAGGCCAATACTGAAGCCTCAGCCATCAATCTTTATGGCCAAATGGACACTGGATATGAAGTATAGCTAAAGTCCAATATCTTACATAATAATCTCTGAAGCTTAAGATCATACAAAGCCAATCATTCATTTTGGAGACATTCAATTTAACTTCTTGGTGTGGGTCTCAGATGGAGTCATTAGCAAAGAGAAAAACAACTAGCTGCCAATGCTGCTGTCAGATAATGTTTGTTTTCAGGGACTTTTAATAGAGCCCAACTGAACCATTCAGTGCCAAGGTAAATAATGCCTGGATGGAAGCAACTTTTTTTTTAAAGTCATGTAATAATTTAGGTTGTTAGAGTGGAAATGCTACAGATGGGCAGAGGAGAGATTGGAGGTCATTTAGTATTATGTCATTATTTAGAGGTAAAAAATAGTAAGTTGAGTCTAGAGAGGTTAGTATAAAGCATAGATAGAAAATAATGGCAAGATCAGCATAAGAAGGAAACTCTTACTATGTAGACCTTAAATTAAGAATAATTATTTAGCTAAAATATAAAAGCATTAGATTCAGGAAACTGAATTGCAGAATAAAGGACAACTGGAAAATTGGAGGGAGGAAAATAAAATCAGGAATACTTTGGAGCCCGTTTAGTGACTCCAGTTATGAATTCAGGAAAGGGTTAAGAATTCAATATGGGGTAGAAAATGTCATTGCTTAGGAGTCAAGAAGGTTGGGTTCACTCAGCCATTTGTTCAATCTTTGTAGAAGAAACCAATGGAAGTTTCTAAGTGGAACCATTAAGAGACTGCCTCCATTTCCTGTCATATAACCCACAGCAGTAGTCTTTTTGCCTAGAGAAATCAATGGGTTTGATGCATACATTCCTAACAGAGGCATGGCTGAAGAATACATAAATAAACTCTTGCGGCCTCAATTCCTGCCAGGGTCTGCTCTTTAGTAAAAAGTTACGATGACACTCCAGGAATGCCCTGTCACCAGCTCATGCTCCGGCACTACTGATAACAGATCTCGGGATTTTGAGCTACATAAGAACAGATAACATCCCAGAGACATATATTCTAGGATTTCATGCTGCTGTAATGAAAAAGGAGAAAAATAGAGAGGTTTTTTTTTTTTCTCTTTTAACTCCAATTAAATGGTATTGTGAGAAGTCAATCAGAAAGCTGGACTTGGAGTCAGGATTCAACCAATTTGGCTAAAATGATTGCCCTGTCTGCTCAGTCCTTTTCCAGTGTCTCATGCTCATTAACCTTGGGCTTTAGGAGTTCTATCAGAAATATTTCTTCTTACAGGCGGCAGTGGGACCCACTGTCTGAGGATGGCACCAGAAAGAGGCTGGGATCTGTTTCCCTTCACGAAGTCTGAGGATTAAAGTGACCTCCATCTGGAAGCTTAACGGCTTAATTAGTCTCTCTTCTGAGTCTTAGATTTACGGTGCTCTGTGAGCTCTTATTGATCTGAGAAAGGCTGGTTGTAGTTCATCAGCCTGAGAGAGGGGAAAGCCAAGGGCCCCTAGAGACTTCCAGAGTCCTCTTTGCTCAGCCCAATGGAATGTCTGCCTTGTGAGAATCACTGGGGGGACAGATAAAAGCCAGCAGACCAGAGTCCCAACGCAATCTCTCATTTGGAGCGAATAGGCATTGAGCCAGAAGAGCTGAGCAGGAGGGAGGCCCAGGAAGGCAAATGATTAGTAACTGTTTTCTTTCTGAAGCCTTTTGTGTTTATCTGGGAGAAAGAAAGCAAAGTGTCTGATTTGTACTTTTAAAAAGAAAATACAGGTCCCCATGTTCTCTTCAAGGGAGCAGTGTGTATCCTTCACTATTATCTGATAGAAAAGCAGGGAGGAGGAGGGCAAGCCCTTGTAACACAGTATCTATATTTTGGTTTCTTTTGAAGACACCTCCCATGACATGTTTTCTTTTAAAACACCGATTATATTCCAGCAGAGAAAGAAAATAAAAAGACACAAGAAGAATGGAACTCCATGTTTCACAGAGACCATAGAAAGAATCTTTCTTTAAATATGTAGTTTTACAAATGAATCCTTGACAGAATTTCCCATTTATCCCTCTCAGTCTCTGGCTCTGCCTCCTCTTCTTCTTTCTTCTTCTCCTCCTCCTTCTCCTTTTCCTTCTTTTCCTTTATACTTCATGACAGAAAATTCAATTTCCAGTAAGTGATTTGAGGTTAATCTCTTTAAAATGTTTGGTTTGGAATTTGCTGTTGATAACTCGGCTTCTCCACTTTGTGACCCAGTGCCAAATTAATCTCCAGTAGCCATGCCAGTACTTTGTATTGGCAAAGCACAGAAAGAGTCGAACTGAAGGCCCAGCTCTCATTCTATGGGCAAACATGTTGCTCTGTTTTTTGTTTTGTTTTGGTTTTTTTTTTTAAATAATACTGCAGTTCAGGAATCTTTAAGTCCCTACTTGCAATACTGCACATTAGAATTCATTGTCTCGTATTTTGTATGATAAAACTGAGTGAAGTAATGCAGAATACAGGACCAGGAAATGAGATGGGGCCTTGTGGACTAAATGTGGTACTTAATTTCACAGCATTGTACCTGGAAAATATCAGTGACTGAGGAAACCCATGCTTCCTCTCTCCCATCCTCAAGAAAAGCTGCTGTGATGAGTAATATTTTCATTTCCTTCCTCCTTTACATTATGACTTTAACAGCTTCGATAATTTCCTGAGGGATTCCCCTCCCTGCCATTTAATATTTCCTCCATCTTGGAGGAGATGTTCAGACTCAAAAATGGGAATTTTATGAGCAGCCACACTACTGTATGTAACACATAAAAATGTTGCACCAAGTCTCTATCCTCAAAATCAATTTTGCACCTTGATGTGAATTAGCCCTTTTTGTACCCTGCACATTTAATCCTTGGACACATTTCCCCCTCACTTTGATAATCTTTAAGGCATCTAAAAGCTGGAAACCTAAGCTGCCAAGGGTAAATGAAAATGAAATAAAAAGTACAGAGCAGGTTGAATGCCAAATCAGGGCAGGGTGAAGGCCAGAAAAAGGCTGTGCAAGCCAGACTCAGGAATTATAATTAAACTAGAGAAAGATAAGGCATGCCTTTATAACTGGATCGAAGAACAGAAGGAAGTGTAGGAGTCAGGGCTATAAACTTGGAGCTTATGTATAGGCCTACACACTGAGCTTTCCTAAATTAACCATGCTGGGAATTCCATGCATGCTGCATGGAATGGAGTGAGCGACAAATGCCAGCCATCTACAATCCACAGGCACCCAAAGGAAGATACCTCTGAGATACCACTGACAGTGCTTTGCGGCCGTTCTAGGGATGTGTTGGGAGGCTCCAATTTTGTTTTCAGAGCTCCCACAACTATTCTTACAGAGAACACGGACATCTCCCAGAGCTTCTTAGAGCCCTGGTCTCTTGGTAATCTAGCTGTACAAATGAAATTTGATTCTACCTTTTCTCTCACCTTCATGACAATCAGTGAAATGTCAGAAAGACAGAATGTGCTTTGCCCTAATAAGTGTGGGACTGAGGTTTTCAAAGCCTCACTTTGCCAACTACAAATGGAGCTGCCAGAGCAGCGAAGTATGAAGGAAATGTATTTAAAGTAATTAGCAATGTGGGACATTCATAAATATTCACTGCCATTCCTATTTTTGCTGATACCCCTGCTTCTATTACCAGAAATATTCTGCTAAAGAATATTCTGTTTTGTGCTTCAAAATTGTAAACCTTAGGTTCACTGAACTGCAGCAAGAATCTGCCATTCGGGGCTGGGAAGGTGGCTCAGTGGTAGAGCTCTTGCCTTGCATGCCTGAGGCCCTGGGTTCGATTCCTCAGCACCACATAAGCAAAAAGAAAAAA
>NW_012272567.1:0-1160 GCF_000151885.1 Dipodomys ordii
TATATATATATATATATATATATATATATATATATATCACATTTTTTGATCCATTCATTTACTGAAGGCCATCTGAGTTGGTTCTATAGCTTAGCTATGGTGAATAATGCTGCAATAAACATAACTGTGCTGGGAGCTTTGTTATGACCTTTTTTTGTGAACATTTAGGTAAATTCCCAAAAGTGGGATTGAGGAACCTCCGTACTGCTTTCCAGAGTGGTTGAACAAGCTTCACTCCCACCAACAATGCAGTAAGGTTCCCTTTTGGCCACATCCCCTCCAACATCTGTTGTTATTAGATTTCTTGATTATAGTCATTATAACTGGGATGAGGTAGAATCTCAATGTTCCTCTAAATTCAGGAACAAGACAAGGATGTCCACTTTTTCCACTTCAATTTAGTAATAGAATGCTTAGCTAGGGTAATAAGATAAAGATGCAAACATAAAGGGGATCTAAATAGGGAAAGATGAAGTAAAATCCTCCCTCTTTGTAGATGAAGTGATCTTGTACTTAAAGAACCCCATGGACTCTACTCCCAAGTTACTTGAGCTGATCCAAAACTTTGGCAAAATAGCCCAGTATAAAATTAACCCTCTAAAATCAATGGCCTTTCTGTATGCCAATAACGAGAAGAGTGTGGCTGAAATCACAAAAAAAAAAAAAAAAACTAGGAGTTAACTAAAGAAGTGAAGGACCTCTATGATGAAAACTTTAAAAACCTGAAAAATGAAATTAAAGAAGAACTAAGGAAGTGGAGAAACCTCCCATGCAGCTGGATTGGGAGGATTAACATGGTGAAAATGGCAATACTGCCAAAAGCTATCTACAAATTCAATGTGATACCTATCAATATCCCAACCTCATTCTTCAATGAAATAGAAGTAACACAAAAATTCATATGGAACAATAAAAGGCCCCAAATAGCAAAACAATCCTTAGCAGAAAGAACAGTGCTGGAGGAATATCAATATCAAATTTCAAATTCTACTACAAAGCCATAGTAATCAAAAGAGTAATCAAGAACAGACCTCAGGACCAATGGATAGAACTGAAGACCCAGAAATGAACCAACAGACATATAGTCACCTAATCTTTGATAAGGGAGCTAAAAAAAATAGAATGGAAGAAAGACAGCCTCTTCAGTAAATGGTGCTGGC
>NW_012272568.1:0-1262 GCF_000151885.1 Dipodomys ordii
GAGTCTTTTGAGGAACCTCCATACTACTTTCCACAGTGGTTGAACAAGTTTACACTCCCACCAACAGTGCAGTAAGGTTCCCTTCTGTCCACATCCAGCATCTGTTATTATTAGAGTTCTTGATGATAGCCATTCTAACTGGGGTGATATGGTATCTCAATGTTGTTTTGATTTGCATCTTTTATGGCAGGGAGGTTGATCATTTCTTCATGTGTCTATTGGCCATCCTTCTTTCCTCTTCAGAGAAGTTACTCTTTAAGTCTTTAGCTCACTTATTTATTGGGCAGTTGTTTCTTTAAGGATTTGTTGTTGGGGGATTTAATTTTTTGACTTCCAGGTATATTTTATTTTATTTATTTATTTATTTTTAATTGTGAAAGTACTGTACAGAGGGGTTACAAGGGCAAAATAATGAGTACATTTCTTTTTTTTTTTTTGATCCTGTCATGGGGCCTGAACTCTGGGCCTGGGTACCTGTCCCTCAGCTCTTCAGCTCAAGGCTAGCGCTCTACCACTTGAGCCACAGTACCACTTCCGGCTTTTTTCTGCTTATGTGGTGCTGAGGAATCGAACCCAGGGCCTCATGCATGCAAGGCAAGCACTCTACCACTGAGCCACCTTCCCAGCCCTTGAGGGTTAATTTTATACCCTGCTACTTTGCCAAAGTTTTGAATCAGCTTGAGTAATTTGGGAGTGGAGTCTGTGGGATTCTTTAAATGCAAGATCATGTCATCTGCATAGAGGGAGAGTTTTACTTCATCTTTCCCTATTTGGATCCCTTTTATGTTTGCATCTTGTCTTACTGTGTAGCTAGGCATTCTAATACTAAATTGAAGGGAAGTGGAGAGAGTGGATATCCTTGTCTCGTTCCTGAGTTAAGAGGAAATGGCTTTAGTTTGTCACCATTAAGTATAACACTGGCTGTAGGTTTGTCATATACAGCCTTTATTGTATTGAAGAATGTTCCCTGGATTCCTAATTTTTCCAGAACCTTCATCATAAAGGGGTGTTGGATCTTGTCAAATGCCTTTTCTGCATCTATTGAGATAACCATGTGATTCTTATCCTTGTTATTTTTGATGTGATGAATTATATTAATTGATTTGCATATATTGAACAAGCTTTGCATCCCTGAAATGAATCTTGTTTGAGCATGGTGTATGAGTTTTTGGATGAATTGTTGAAGTCGATTGGCCAAAATTTTGTTGAGAAGTTTTGCATCAATGTTCATCAAAGAAATGGGTCTATAGTTCTCTTTCTTT
>NW_012272569.1:0-2140 GCF_000151885.1 Dipodomys ordii
GCCACTTCCGGCTTTTTTCTTTTTGCTTATGTGGGGCTGAGGAATTGAACCCAGGGCCTCAGGCATGCAAGGCAAGTGCTCTACCACTGAGCCACCTTTCCAGCCCCTCTGGAAATTCTTATCTCTACTTAATCACCTAAAAGTAGTAAGTGGAGCTGTGGCTTAAGTGGTAGAGCACTAGCCTTGAGCAAAATAATCTCAGGGACAGTGCCCAGGTCCTGAGTGAAGCCCTAGGACTAGAACAACAAAACAAAATAAAAGATTATCTACTAGAGCTTTAATTATGTAAGCTTAAGTCATTATTTCAATCTTAAATGTCTTTAGATCTATGTTTAAAACTAAAATAGATTTACTTAGCTTCATTAGGATAAAAATTTGTTTTCTAGACTTGGAGAAAATTATATTAATTGAAGTAAGCCAGACCCAAAGAAACAGGTCCAATAGTTTTCCCTTACTTCCAATAACTAGTGTATGTCTAGGATAATTTTGCCAGACATGCAGAAAAGGTCAAAAGTTATGTACATATAATCATATAAGATGATGCTGAGCGAAATGAACCCCAGGATAGGGACACAAGAAGTTTTATCTTTGTCACTGTTTTTAATGTACTATGTGATTTTTCTGTTTTTTTTTTTTTTTGTACTTCCTCCATGGTATAACCAGTTTTCATTGTATTTATTCTGGTGCCCTGCATCTTGTATATACATTTTCTAATTTGGGGAGGGGAAGGGAAATAAAATGCTGAGACAAGGATACAGGTTGACCCATTGTAACAATAAGACCTACAAGACACTATGTTGAAAATGAACTTTACAACATGGGGGAAGAGAGAGGTGTTGGGGAGGGGGTGGGAAGGGATGGTAGGGAAAAAACAAAGGAGGGGGTAACAAAAGGAGGGTGTAACAATGTTCAATAGGAAAGGTACTCATTACTCATGTAACTGTAACCCCTCTTAACAGTATCTTTACAATAAAATATTAAAAATGAAATAAAATAATTATAGGAAAAGTGGTTTTCGAAGTAAAGTAGTATAAAAAATTGACAATCATAGGATGTTTGTTTGGGGGAGCATTTCTGTGTTTATATGGTTTTGCTTTACAACTGTATGGAACACCCAGCAAAATTTCATTGTGGTTCTTTTCTGAATTTAATGTTTATTATAATTACTAAAATATTTAATTTTATTGGCTATAAGTCTAAAACATTGTAAAGTAAATTTCTACCCAGCTAAAAAGCCACTAATAGTGCTGATAGTGAGAATAACATCAAACATACTCCTGTCTTCTCTGTGAGCCATTTGATTGTCTGTTCGTTTCTGTTTCTTACCCTCAACAGTTCTGTAGTCTGTAGTTCTGTAATTCTGTAGTGGAAAAGTGGACATGAAGTCCTTTTGATCTGTGTATGGACGACCTCTGAGGATGTTGATCCTTGAGGAATTGTGTATAGAATCTCAAGACATATCTACAAATTCCTTCCCTTGTTGTTAGAGTTAAATGGTCTCATTAAAGTATACTCTTGTTTATTGAAATTAGCTTTGTTACTTTTGATTTTTCCATAAATGTTCACTATAATTTATTAGTGAAACCATTTGGGACTAAGATTTCCTTTGTTTCAAGTTTTTAGATTTTTAGTGGAAATAGGCTATGTGGACTATAGATTTCTTCTTGAGTAAGTTTTGATGTGTGTCTGTAAAGGAAAAGTTGATTTATTAAAAATTAATTATTTTTGCTCTTTTATTATTTGCCTTTCACTTTTGTGTTTTTTAGTTTAAAGTTGTTTAGGTCATTAGTTGAAGACTTTTATGTAAACATTTAACTCTGTAAAGTTACCATCCATTTGTTACCATCTAAGCTTGATATTAGTGTATCCTGCGAAGTTCTATTTGCTTTATTCTTAATATTTTTTGAGAAAATCTTGTGATATTGCTTTGGACTGGTCTGTCTTCAAGTAATTCTCCTACTTGAGCCACTGGGACTATGGGTTCCTACCACCGCATCCAGGTTTTATTCTAATCCAGTTCAAAATATTTCCCTTCTGTTTTCTCTAACATGTAGATAGTTTATAGACTTGGGTTAGTTTTCAAGTATGTGAGGTTTTTTTCCTCCCTAGATATTTTTGTTGATTTTTTTTTTTTTTTTTT
>NW_012272570.1:0-1263 GCF_000151885.1 Dipodomys ordii
TACAGCGCCACTTCCGGTTTTCTGGTGGTTTATTGGAGATAGGAGTCTCACGGTCTCTCCTGCCCAGGCTGGCTTTGAACCGTGATCCTCAGATCTCAGCCTCCTGAGTAGCTAGGATTATAGGCGTGAGCCACCGGCGCCCGGCTTCCTGATATTTTTATAATACATATGAAAATATTTTTTCCTCTTAAGCACATTGGTATTCTGCAGTGAGGGTTGGGGGCTTAGTGGAAGAGTGTGTGACTTATATTCTTGAGCTCTGAATCCTGAGTCCAGAAACAAACATATGTACACACAGATTTTCTTAAGATTTTTCAGTAGAATTTTATCGCTTTTTTTGCCATGTTTTGTTTTTTTGTTTTTGATCGGTTGCTGGGCCTGGGCACTGTCCCTCAGCTCTTCAGCTCAAGGTTAGTGCTCTACCAGCTGAGCCACGGTTGCCACTTCCAACTTTTTCTGCTTATGTAGTGCTGAGTAATCGAACCCAGGGTCTCATGTATACAAGGCAAGCGCTCTTATCACTAAGCCACCTTCCCAGCCCTTGTCGCCTAGTTTTAAGGTAACTCTTTATTTCTAGAATGCGTGCTTGGTTTTCTGTTCTTACAGTGTATAGCAATCTGTGGGTTTCATGTAAATAGAGATTCTCTTAAATATAAATATGAGTTGGGGTGTATGAGAAAAACTAGTTCCCATAAGAAGTCTAGAAACACACAGCCAGAGTAAGCTCAGTTAATGTTACCAGGGCTTTTCTGGCCATTATTTTTTCTTTTGGTGCCAGTCCTGGCCTCGTTACTGTACCTGAGCTTTTTTGCTCAAGGCTAGTGTTCTACCTCTTGAGCCACAGCTCCACTTCCAGCATGGTTAATTGAAGATAAGAGTCTCCTGGGGCTGGGAATGTGGTGGTAGAGTGCTTGCCCAGCATGTAAGAAGCCCTGAGTTCAATTCCTCAGTACAACATAAAAAAAGCTGGACAGGGCTGGGATGTAGCTCAGTGGCAAAGCGCTTGCCTAGCAAGCGCAACATCCTGGGTTTGATCCCCAGTACCAAAAAAGAAAAGACAAAAAAAAAAAGCTGGACATTGGGGCTGGGAAGTTGGCTCAGTGGTAGAGCGCTTGCCTTGCATGCCCGAGGCCTGGGTTCAATTCCTCAGTACCACATAAGCAAAAAGAAAAAAAGCCGGAAGTGGCACTGTGGCTCAAGTGGTAGAGCGCTAGCCTTGAGCTGAAGAGCTGAGGGACAGCGCCCAGGCCCAGAGTTCAGGTC
>NW_012272571.1:0-4366 GCF_000151885.1 Dipodomys ordii
TTTTTTTCTTTTTGCTTATGTGGTG
Source organism: Dipodomys ordii (assembly GCF_000151885.1). NCBI lineage: Eukaryota > Metazoa > Chordata > Mammalia > Rodentia > Heteromyidae > Dipodomys > Dipodomys ordii. Next base: position 26 of record NW_012272571.1, read on the forward strand.
CTGAGGAATCGAACCCAGGGCCTCAGGCATGCAAGGCAAGCGCTCTACCACTGAGCCACCTTCCCAGCCCCAGGCTGGTCATATTCTTGTTGACAGGTGACAAACTGCTGTCTCCTGAGACTAGATCTAGGCGAGGTATTTCCTGACCTAATCAGGGTTGATTATGCACAGAGCACTAGTGACTAAGCTAATTATGCAGTAGCACTAGTCACTAAGCAGAACATGCACCCAGGTACCAGTGACTAAGCTAATTCTACAGCTAAGAATTCAAGATGACCAGCTCTCCAGGGACAGGCCAGCCCGCACTGTCCAGCTCTGCCAGGGATGGGTCAGCCCGCACCGTCCACTCTGCCAGAGTCAGCCTGCACTGTCCAGCTCTGCCAGGGACAGCCTGCACTGTCCAGCTCTGCCAGGGTCAGGTCATCCCGCACCATCCAGCTCTGCCAGGGACAGCCCGCACCATCCAGCATGGCCAGGGTCAGCCCGCACCATCCAGCTCTGCCAGGGTCAGGTCAGCTGCACTGTCCAGCTCTGTCAAGGAAAGGTCAGCCTGTATCGTCTAGCTCTTCCAGGGACAGGTCAACCCGCATCGTCAAGCATGGCCATCAGATCTTGTCACACTCCAGATCAGCCTGATCCAGCCATAGGCCTCAGAAAGCCCAGTGCTCTGTGTGTCCCTGGCTGGGTCACATGCATTGGTCTATAATGCTGTCTACAATTATAAGAAGAATGGACTCTGGGGGGATCAAGAACTCAGGAGAGAAGCTTTCACACAGGACTGCAGCAGCTCACTGATTTTGTAGCCTTTCAGCAAATGCTTCTTAAGCGTGCAAGTCCTTGATGAATGGGATGGAGGTGACAGGGACATGAGTACATGAGGTGGCCACCGACGTGCACACCGTGAGGCTCCCAGGCGGGCTGGGAGGCAGCGTCCAGCACACGGACCAGCCCTCCGGTGCAGGGCTCACAGCCCACAATCGGCGGCTCCAACTCTGCCTGCTCCGCCCGACGCTGAGACCTTGAGCACGGCCAGGGTCGGGTGTGGTAGTGCGTGCCTGTAATCCCATCACTCCAGAGGCCGAGGCAGAAGGTGGGGAGTTCAAGAGCAGCCTGGGGTCATAGAGACACTGTCTCAACAAAAACGGGAAGAAGTCAAATGCCTGGGAGGGCACCTTGGCCACTCTACCACCTGAGCCATGCCTCCAGCCTAGCTTTTGGTTTGTTATTTTTGATATGAAGTCATGAGGACTTTTCTATCTCAGATGGCTTTGAACCATAGTCCTTCAGGTTTTGGTCTCTTGAGTAGTTAAGACTACAGATAGAAGCCACCAGCTTCTGGCTTCTGTTATATACAAGGATGTATTAAGAAACAGAATATCTAATATCTCGTCCTTTAAAATACAGGGGCTGGTGTCAGGGGGCAGAGCTCTCCGGTCATTAGGGGAGCAGTGGTTTAGAAAGAGCTGGCCAGCTGGTGCAAGCCTGGCTTTCAGGAGATCTCACACTCCCTATTGTCCCTGTCTCTGAAGAATAAGACAAGAATCGTCTGGGACCTCTGCGCCGATTAAGATGAACTGTGCAGAAAGGGCAGCATGCTCTGGCTGAGAGGTTTGACCATATGTTGTGCCACTGAATCATAACGATGTTTGCCAGCCTGGTGCCCCCATTCCTTTGGGTAGGACTTGAACAGAGAAGTCATGCATGGAAATGAATAAAACATTCTTAGTTACGTATGCATTTAGAAGCCTATTCATTAGCGCTGTGCACGTGACAGGTTTTCCTGCCCCTGGGGCTTGTACAACAGCCATCTGGGCAGAAGGCTGGGAAGGCCTCTGTAAAAGTGAAGGATGGAAATTAGTGTCCGCATGCTCTTTTCTATAGCGGTTTTCCTGAACCCATATCTCACTTGTGACTTCAAAGCTTGATGTGGAAAAAAATATAGGAAGAGATGACTTGCAGCCACTTATATGGGAGAGACAATTACTTCTTTCCATGCTTTGCACTGGTGACAGAACTCCAAATGTTACCCAGATGCTGGGAGAGAGAAGGATTTCTTTCTCGTGGAATGGAGAGCTAGCGAGCATGCCCATTGGCCACCTTAAGAATATGTCTTTGCTTATGCAGAGAAGCCCAAGTGTTAGTAAAGCTAAAATATGCCAAGAAAAAAAATCAAAGAAAGCAATGGGAATAGCGTTTCCAAATATGTTCCCTGTACAAATGGCATCCCGAGTATCTGTCTAGTACTTCAAAGGCCTCCAGCACATTTAGGAGGCTCCGACAGGCCTAGGAGGGGTGTGAGGTCTCTCTCATATTGAAGGACATCCTGAGCTCTCTAGTGTCAATTCTGTATTTTTCCCTAGGTGGACAGACATAGCTCGGCTTGCACAGGAACTCTACCATGACTGTTCTACATCAATACGTACAGTAGGCACTTGCGACCGCCGGGTTTTATCATCAGTTATCACAATCTTTGGATAAAGTGCCAACTAAATTCAACAGCCATCTATCTACCCAGGCCCTGTACCATCCTAGATATAAGTGAATGGGGCCAAAATATTTCCCCAAGAGCTCGTGTTCACTCAACATGCAGTGTCAGAGAACTGCAGCTGGGAGTGGGAAGTTAAAAAGCTGCCCTTGAGAGACTGTGCCGCGGGGTGGGGAATGAGGGACGGAGGGAAGGAAGTGGTGGACGCCAGGGGAAGATGTTGCCACGGCTCAGGGCGGAGCCGGCATCCGGCATCGGGGCCTGCGGCAGAGGGAGACACAGAGAAAACCCTGGGGAAAAGGCTCTGCTTTCCTTCTTTCACACTTTTAAACGTAAAATATAGTCATTTACAGAAAGTTCAAAACAGCTTTCCCAAAAAAGTTCGACTTCAGGATTTTTCTGACATACCATAACTATGTGATTGTTCCCTCCTCAAGTTAAAAAAAAAAAGTGTGTGAAAGCTAGAAAGCTCTGTCCAGGGCAGCTGTGGGGAAAACGTGTGGGGACCGTGCACAGGGCTCCCACTGGCTCTGCTGAGCCACTCTGACCTGCAGAGGAGTCACACACGGTGTGGCCCTGCGTGTCCCCATGCCACACGCGTGTCCTCTGCTCAGTGTGCCCCTACACCACACGTGTATCCCCTGCTCAGTGCACTACCACCATGCCACACACATGTCCCCTGCTCAGCACCACCATGTCCCTGTCCTCAGTATGCCACCACACCACACACACGTTCCCTGCTCAGTGTGCCCTCATGCCACCAACGCAGAGCTGACCTCTATGCTTTGGTTTTCTTTAGGGTTTATTCTTGGATGAGATAGGCTGGGAAGGAGTCATTCATTTTCGCCTCCTGTGAACGCTACATGCATAGAAGCAGGCAGCGTGGGACCTGTTCTTTCTGTCCTTTCCGCCTCACTCTTTCGGATGCCTGTGCGGGTGCCTGAGGCTGTCCGCTCTCTCAGCTGTGCATGGATGAACTCCATCCCAGAGGATCGGCTCTACCTGGGGAGAGCCAGGCTGGAGGCAATGTGTCCAGCAAGAAGCCACGCTATGTGGCAGGTGCCACACAGGGGGACCAGAACCTCCAAATACACACATCAACCTCTGCTGTCTCCGAACCCTGCTCCAGAACCTCAGCCACGAGGACTGCTGCACATGAAGGGAGGGACCCGTAAATAAGGCTTCAAATACAATGTTTCATGACGAGAGCTTCCACTTACCTTTCCCCAAACCTTGCTGAATGGGCATGAAAATGCAGAGTGCAAACTCAGTGGACGGAAACCGTGCTGGTTTTCCGAGGGGTTCATGGTTGAGGCTGGCACGGGGTGGGGGGGAAGAGGGGAATTTTCCATCCGTTGCCCTGGATCTCCACGAGAGAACCGGAAAGGCTCGACCTTTCTCAGCTTCCCTTGCAGGCAGAATCATACTCAGGGCATCACCAGCTGAGGAAATCCATGGAGAATCTCCTGCCAGTTTCATGACTGATCAAACAGAGGCCCCCGGGTCCCCTTCAGCCCCATCCCCTCCCCCCCTCCCACCTCAGCAAGGCCTTTGTCTTCCCTGGCTGTGAACTAGAGTCAGAAATGTGATCAATATGCATTCATTTGTTTAACTTGAGTTTCCTGTTTGGTACAGACAAATACCACACATTCTATCAGTATGAGAGAACTCAGAAGATATTAAAGATTGAGTCAGACATTCCACTGGGAATGATGATAGAAAACCATTGTGGAGGGCTGGGAAGGTGGCTCAGTGGTAGAGCACTTGCCTTGCATGCTTGAGGCCCTGGGTTCGATTCCTCAGCACCACATAAGCAAAAAGAAAAAAGCCAGAAGTGGCGCTGTGGCTCAAGTGGT
>NW_012272572.1:0-1249 GCF_000151885.1 Dipodomys ordii
AAAAAAAAAAAAATCTTAAAGAGCAAAGTATGTCTTTAAATGTTTAAATGGATGTTATCTGTACTTAATGAGTTGTTTGTAAGAATATATTTAAGTTTGCAACACCATGAGATCATATTTGCAATAAATGCTCCAAATACACATTTTGATTAAATGCCATTACTATTCTGTTCAACATTATTACAACAAAATATATATGAAGCACTGGTGTTCAAACTAAACAATAGGCAATGCAGGACTGTCAGCCCTTAGAAGGGAAACACAGTCTGCCAGGTGTTTCCAGGTCACAAAACAAGGACAGGAAAGCCAAGCATTTTGGTAGTCTCAGTGAGTTTCGGATGCAGAGCTCAGTTTAGGGAAAAGGAGGTGGCTAGAATTTTCAGGACACAGTGCCAGCTGGATGCACTGAGAACAAGAGTCCCAGTGACTTGGAGAGGATTGGTTCCCCACGAATTTTGGACTCACTACTACCTGTGCTGAATACCTGAAGTTGAAGAAGTAACAACCAGAGCCCAGTAAACTCAAGTTTACAACTTATTAACTGGAGTGGAGAAAACCTTGTAGTCTATCAGGAAAAGGATAGACTCTTGAGAAAGAAGTGGCCTTCATAGGGAAAATAAGGCACCAGTCACAAGCCAGATTTTGCCTTGCTGAGACAAAATGCCTAACCGAACAAGTTAAAAGGAAGAAAGGACTATTTTAGCTCATGATTTCATAGACTGGGGTCCATGATGACTGAAGCCTGGGCTCTTGGGCTTCCCTGTCTTCCCCTTATTGTTCTGCCTAGATGACACCTCCCACCAGGGTTTCCTCCCTTAATCTTCTGCAGAAACACCTTCACAGACAGAGGTGTGTCAATCCAATAAGCTAGCAATTATAATTAACCATCATGTTAGCAAGGCTTAAAATAAGCAAGCTACAAATAACAGATTACAAGTAATCTAACTGGGTACCCCAACAAATCCAATACTAAAGTCAAACAGATAGCAGCTGACATATAATTAAAAAAAAATCACAAGGTACACAAAGCAGAAGAAAAATGAGCCATAAAAAGCCGGGCGCTGGTGGCTCACGCCTGTAATCCTAGCTACTCAGGAGGCTGAGATCTGAGGATCGCGGTTCAAAGCCAGCCCGGGCAGGAGAGACTGTAAGACTCCTATCTCCAATAAACCACCAGAAAACCGGAAGTGGCACTGTAGCGCAAGTAGTAGAGTGCTCGCCTTGAGCTGAAGAGCTGAGGGACAGCGCC
>NW_012272573.1:0-4684 GCF_000151885.1 Dipodomys ordii
AACAATAAAATAAAAATTACGAGAACTACTCCAGCACAGTGTTCCCAGGGGCTTTGTGGTTGGTGGTCAAAATCCATCTCTTCCATCCAGTAACTTCATTGCACAGGGAGTCTGCCCAGGGGACTAGTGACTAAGAACAGCCACCCAAGGGAAAGGGACTTGTTCCAGGGAATATTAGAAGGTAGAGGCAAAGTTGAAACTAAAACTTGGGTTTCATCATTTGTTCGCTTATTAATTTTGTCCATCTCTTCCTTCCTTCATTTAGTCAAAGTTCCCCAACATTCTTGGCACAGTGACCGGCAGTGGTAATAAACATATGAATACAATAGGGTTTTTCAAGAAGATTTGCATTTAGAGAAGAGAGACTTCTCAACAGATCCTAAGTGTGATTTAGTAATCCTTCACCACAGTAGTAATCACCATCATCACCATCATCACCATCATCATCATCATCATCAAACTATCACCAGCACACACAGGGTTGCCTGGGGGTGTAGCTCAGTGGTAGAGTGCATGTACTCTGCTGAGCCTCCCTGCGCTCCTGAGTTCCATCCCCAGAACCGAAACCAAAAAACAAACAGCAAAACAAAAAAAACCCTTCCGGTTATATGTGTTGAAACAGGGCCTTGTCCCAAGCCCCTTGCACAAATCACCACATTCAACCCACGGCAGGTCCTGTCACTTTCCGACTTAAAGACGGGAGGTACATGAGACCTGCCATGCTCACGTAGTTCACCAGGAAGTCCGGCTCTCTGCTCTTAATCGGCCTTCTTCTGCCCCTCCTAAGAGTCTGTAGGAGCACTGAGAAATCCTCCACCCTCCTGATGCTTCAGGCATCCCACCTTCCACCTGGCTGAGCCACTCCCCATCACCTCACCCCTTCTCCTGCTGTGGACACTGTGTGTGGCTTCTACGGAAGGATGACCATCTTCCAGGCTCCAGCCATCACTCACAAGCTGAGGATAGGCAGATTTCCAAGAGAAGGCTGGAATTCAACCCTGTCTTTATCAATAGAGGTCATGGGAAGCACAAAGTTGCTCAGGGTAGACAGCCCCATCTGTCTCCATGGCCACAACACACAATACGCAATGCTTACGCTACAGCCAACGTGGTTCTTTTTTTTTTTTAACTGTAAAGATGCTGTAGAGAGGAGTTACAGTTACATGAGTAACATAATGAGTACCTTTCTTGTTGAGCATTGTTACTCCCTTCTTTGTTTTTCTCCTACTATCCCTTCTCTCCCCCACCAACATGGTTCTTAGTTCTTGATGCACTGGTTATTATTAATCCAATAGGAATGGATTGACTCTAAAGATGTACCTTGTCTGCATTCCATTCTTCTTACCTGCATGGAAAAGCTGTAAGAGGTTGCGTCATGTTTGATCCCCTTTATCTCAAAGAAGAATCCATATAGAGAAATTATCTTTGAGTAAGTGGTAAAATCCTACATTGGGAAAGAGAAACATCAAGGTGAAGGGAGAAATCTTCAGGATCGAAAGACGAGAGGACACAGCCAAACATACAAGCATATTCTAGCAATAACAAAGAGGAGGAACAATTCACGTGACAATTGATTACTATTGTCACTACTCGGTGACTACTGACTATTGGGATCCATTCCTTTGCCTGTTCCTTAGTGAGGAAGGAATTGACTTGTGGGTGATGATTTGTGGTGTGTAGATCTCTGAAACCAAGCATTTGGTTCCAATCTCATGGGCCCCAGAGACTCTCCCTACTCATGGTACTTGCAAGAAGTTCTAGAACTGGAAGTATGGTTCTAGTGGTGAAGCTAGGCTGTGAATGAAGAAGCTCTGAGCTCAAGGCCCAGTGCCAGCACACAAAATAAAAAGGTCTTGGTCGTCTACCGTTTGCCCACTTTGGAGGGACTGACTGAGGGCATCTCTCAAATGGCACACTCAGAGCCTTGAGTCCCAGAAACATGAATTCTTTTGTGGGCCCTGCTGAGAGCCTTTTCAGGAGAGCAGCCATTCCATGGAGAACAGTGTCTCTCCCAGCAAACCCAAGACACAGCCCAGGCACCAGCTCCTGCCACTGCCCTGTGGCTGAGTGCCAAGATGCAGCAACCCACTGCTTCCTGATTCCAGGATCCAGAAGAATAGCTTCCCGACCAGGCACCAGTGGCTCATGCCTGTAATCTTAGCTATTCAGGAAGCTGAGATCTGAGGATCACAGTTCAAAGCCAGCCCAGGCAGGAAAAGTCTGTGAGACTCTTATCTCTAATAAACCACTCAGAAAACCGGAAGTGGCGCTGTGGCTCAAGTGGTAGAGCACTCACCTTGAGCTAAAGAGCTGAGGGACAGTGCCCAGGCCCAGAGTTCGAGCCCCCCTACAGACAAAAAAAAAAAAAAAAGGATGGCTTCCCAAGAATGAATTCACCCTTCAACATGGACTTGGAGTGGAGAACAGGTAAGATAACACAGGCTTTCCCCAGGCCTTTCCTGGTGGCCTCAAACCCCACGAATACCCTCTTCCATCCTGGGAAAATTAGAACAGTTGATCCCCCTAATTTGGGGCACGTAGATCAGATTGCTAAATGATGTGTCCCAGGCCCTTGTCTTGTGAACTTCATGACCTATGGGCACCCTGACCTCCCTCATAGAGGTCAGCCTGGTCACGGGCCAGCCTACAAGTTTTAGAGGGAGAGCTCTTCCCCAGTGAGGGCCCAGATTTCAGTACCTTGTTAAAGATCATCCCGAATCTCATAGCCTGCGAGGAGAGTTCTCTCAAGTGGGCCATATCGCCCCCGTTCTCCAGCTGGAAGGGAAATGCACACAGCTGACCAGCACCCTCGGGCACCGAGAGGCCTGCCTGTCACCATCTTCAAACCAGGGCCTGGATCCCAGTCCCCGGCATCCTGGGAAGAGAGTTCTGTCTCCAGACTCCACATTCAGTCACTCATCTGATCTACAAGTATGTACTGAAAACCTACTATGTGCTAGGTATTGTTCTCAGTGCTTTCAGAGGATACACCAAAGATAGAAAGAAAACGTGTCCAGGTCTTCTCATGGGGAAATACAATGTGTACATCTGCATCTCAATCATGAGGCAAAGACAGAATTCGACCATTTCACCAAGAACAAGTTCCCACATGGCAGGCTCCACCCTGAGGGCCAGGGAAGGGAGAGAGGAGAAGGGAGGGAATGACTCTGGGAGGGAGCAAAGGACAAAAGGAAAGGCATGGGGAAGGTCAGAGGGCAGGAAGAGGGGGGCGGGACTTCCTGAGGTGTGGGCCAGTGAATGTTCTTCAGCTGTTCTATTGGAGTGCGGTTCTGAGCTGTGTCATGGAGAAGCATGAGTTGGTGGAGTTGTCATTGAACATGGAGAGAGCTGGAGCTTGGAGCTTTGGTTCTCACATCACAATAAGGATTTGTGTAGTTGGCTGCATTTTAACTAGTGACTCACACATCATCAGAACTCGAACACTGCCCTGCTTTAGTTCTAAAAATGCACAATTGGAAATGCACAAAAAGTATGCCAGTGTGCATAGACAATTCACAAAGGGGACATGTGGGAATGCATGACCATATTTACTGGTAATAAAGGAAATACAGATTTTCAAATGAGATGTAATTGTTCCCTTCTTAATAAACAAAATGTGTTTTGAAATTAAAATGTCTAATGTTGCTGAGTATGTACAAAGGGACGAACGCTCATTTATATCTGGGGGAAGAGTAATTTGGCCCTGACATTTATTAATATGTATAAAAGAATAAAAGGAGCACAATCCTTCTTTGAGCATTTCTATCTTGGGGAATCACCCATAAGAAAATAAGTCAAATTATAGTAAAATAAACCAAACCATTATGTGAAAATACATTCTTCACATGGCCAATTATAAAAATAAATAGGAACACCACACATTTTCTGCAATAAAAGAATGACTAAGTATCATTGGCTGGATCACATACTCTTGGTGGGAAGGCTGTAACCATTAAAGGTGCATTTGATTGAGTACATTTTATATCTATATATAGGTATCTATATATCTATATCTATCTATCTATCTATCTATCTATCTATTAAAAACTGAGCGGTAATAAATAGGAGTCCTTGGTTGGTTGATCTGAGAGTACTCATTTTCTTTCTTTCTATGTCTATGTATGTGGGACATTTTCAAGAAGAAGTATATGTTATGTTTGTGTCCTGTAAGGCCTTGGTTTGCAGGGTGGTGTGGTAGCGTGATCAAGTTCTTCCACCCCATGAAACTCTCTGGAGTAGCGGGGCAAAGGCCCTGAGCAGCAGGATCCTGGGGCTGGGCCTTGTCCACATCCTCACAGCTAGGTCCTGACCCCAGGGGCCCAGAGGTTCCAGTGTGGAACACATCCCCAGCGAAAGCAAAGTCAGAGAGGAAGCAGAGTCAGAGAAGTGCTCCTGGTAGGGATGACTCACTGTGAAGTAGTGGTTGGCTGTCACCCGGACCAGCCAGGACTCCGGGAAGAAGTTAATGTGCCTTATTTCCTCCAGATCCCTGCCTGGGAGAAGCACAGAGGGAGAGAGCGTGTTTACGGCTTTATTCATACCAGAGCTGCCAAGTGTGACTTGCCAAGTGTGGCTGAGGCGTTGAGGGAAAGGAGAGGGTTAGTTGATAAAATAGAAATAGATGCCTCAGCATGGCTGGGGTTGTACACAGGCTGTTTCTTTTATACTCCCAGTGCATTCATTA
>NW_012272574.1:0-1239 GCF_000151885.1 Dipodomys ordii
GGTAGAGTGCTAGCCTTGAGCTGAAGAGCTGAGGGACAGCATCCAGGGCCAGAGTACAAGCCTTATGACCAAGATCCCCCTCTTCCCCCCCCCCCCAAAAAAAAACCCAACATGTACATACTTTCCCCCATCTTCTTAAGTAATACAGTATAACAACTTTTTTTTTTTTTTTGCCAATCCTGGGGCTTGAACTCAGGGCCTGGGCTCTGCCCTTGAGCCTCTGTGTTCTAGGCTAGTGCTCTACCACTTGAGCCACAGAGCCACTTCTGGCTTTTTTTCAAGCTAGGCAGGATTCTACCACTAAGCCACATTCTGGGCCCCAACAACTCATATATCATTTACATCATGTTAAAGATTTTAAGTAATCTAGGAATGATTTACTGTATCCCAAGAGGATATGCATAGTTTGTATGCAAATAAGCTATTTTATATAAGGGATGGGAGATATGATGAGGGAGGTGAGGGGAGATCAAGAAGGCAGGTTTCTTCCAAGTTGTATGCTCACAATTTTGTAATCCACAAAAATGGATTCTTAGAAAATTGCTTTTTTTTTTTTTCATCTGATCACTGTTGAGAAACATAAGCAATGTGGAGATAGTACTTGTTGATTTTTACTGTGCCTGCTACAAGTCCCTCCCAGTGAAAGGTCAAGGATGAGAGAAAACAGCGCTAACTTGGGGAGGTGCTTTCTTAACATCCTAAGTCAGACCACAGATATACATCCATAAGAATGTTTTTTAAGTTGCAGGTAGATCATAAGTGGTCCTTGGTGAACTCTTCTAGAACCACCTATGGTCCATGAAGTTACAGAAAAAACACTGCCAGTTTTAGAACCTGTCTGCATTAATCAGTAAATTAGGATACATTCAGGGTTTGGAAGACATTTTATGCCGAAAGGTTAGTCATGGGGACAAATGGGTGAAACTAATTCTAACTGGATGTTTCTGAGCCTCTCCAGGATTTCAGATGGTACTTCAAACTGCTATATCAGGGGCTTGGGCCTCAGGAATCTATACTATCAGTTTTTTGTCACCACTTATGAAGTACCCGAAGCCAGCTACATACGAAGAAAAGAAATTTATTTAGCTTACAGTTTTAATTTTTTTTGGGGGGGGGTCCGGTTGTGGGGCCTGAACTGTGGGCCTGGGCGCTGTCCCTCAGCTCTTCAGCTCAAGGCTAGTGCTCTACCACTTGAGCCACAGCGCCACTTCCAGCTTTTTCTGCTTATGTGGTCCTGAG
>NW_012272575.1:0-2122 GCF_000151885.1 Dipodomys ordii
AAAAAAAAAAAAAGAATGGGTCGTGCCCTGTTTTTCCCCAAATTTTCTTATCATGGTAAATGATAGCAAATATTTTTCCCAGTAAATATTTTTTTCAGTGAAAAGATGGAACAATGCAGTTCAGCACTGATTTTTCTTTGTTAGAAAGGAGATGATTTTAGGGGGCTGGGAAATTATCAGTAGTTATAAAAAAGTAGAAAGAGTGGCAAGGAGAAGGACATGGAGAGAGAGAAAAAAAGGGAGAAAAAGAGAGAAAGGGAGGAAAAGAAAGAAAAGGAGGTAGAGAGGAGGAAAGGGAATAGTAAAGAACAGAAGAAAAGAGAAGAAAGGAAAGGAGAGAAAGAAGTATGAGGATGGGGAGGAATAGTAAAGAAAGAAAGAGGAGAAAAGGGAGAGAGAAGGAAGAAAGCAGAGTGTAGGAGAGTGAAGGGAAAGGAAAAAGAGAAAGAGAAAAGGAAATATTATAATAGTAACATTATAAATGGAACCGAAAACAAAAAGAAAAATAGTATAACAAAGAGAAATAATAAATAACACATAAAATAAATAACACAAAATAAATAACAAATTATAATCATAAATAACTAATAAAACAAAAGAGAATGAAGTAGACACCTATCTTTTGAAGTTGATTAAGATTTGCATGTGGAAGTTGGTAAGTGGCAAACAGAAATGTAGGGTTAAAGCTTTCTGGTCACCCTGACCATCTGATAAAGTAAGATGACAGATACTGTTCTGAGAGGTGGCTGATGGGTTGGGGTGGCAGCTCATGAAAGATGGGAGTACAGAAAAGGAACGGATTTGGGGATTCAACAGAAAATGGAAGGCATGTCTCTAGTCCCTGGGCAGCCTGTGTGAAGATAAACCAGGGGTAAGGGTTTCAGCTGTCTGGGTGTAATGGAAGGCCAGGGAAGCAAAGACATTGAGGAGACACAGAGTTGATATAGGGAAGTAACATAGAGTACAGGCTGAGCAGGTAAGAAAGCACAATCGGGAGGCTGGCAGTTATGAGACCATGTCAGGGATTTAGAGCATGGGGTCAGACAGCAGGATACTGGAGCTCAAGTCATCTGAGGCAACTATTCACTGTGGATGTATCCTCAGAGTAGGTAACTGAGCCTATGAAAGTGACCATGGCATTTTGAATGGTTATTATTCTGGCCACTGATGCTCATGACAGGACTTCGCATCAGCTATAGAGGAAGACTGAAGTATCATGTCCTGGTAACCAGGAGTAGTTGATACTCAACGGATGTAAAGCATGCTGGATTCTGAGAATAATCAGCCTCACAAGTGGGGGACCTTGATAAGGATGGAGAGCTAGTGGTGTGGCAGCATTTTGACAAACTCGGGGAAGGAGGATCCTGGTTTGGGGCAAATGTCTGCAGTGACATGGAGACTCTCCCAGATGCCCTCAGACACTCTGATAGACAGTTGCCATGTTCCTTACACCTGTGCAGTTTCAGCCACTAAAATCCACCTTCCATCTCAATTACACAAGTAGCTATATTGAGACAAGGCCAGGGCGCCTTTACATCTGATGAAAGATTGATTCTCAAATCCCAAGAACTAGAGGTTGAATGGAAATATGGGGGAAATATATAGAGCTATTCTCCTTGCAGTCACTGCCAGTACCAACCTACTAAGAACTTTGTAGCCAATACTCTCATTGGTTCTCCATCTGAAGAGTAAATGTCAGCCTATTCTCATCCCTGCTTTAGGGTACCCGTAGTTCACTTCAGATCGCATGCATGAGGATCTGCAATGAAACTGGTCTTTCAGTTGTCTGCTCAATCTGGGGAAAATAATAGAACTCTGCAAGCTTAGCAAACTTTCAGGTGTACCTGCGAGCGATAAAAATCTTCAGGAGGAAGGTATTTGGGATGTAGGCTAAAATATCTACCAATGAATCAGATACTCACCTAAAGCCTGGATGGCCTGTCAGTGGAAGTATTCATGAGGAAATCTGCTATATTCCTCACATCGATGCTTTCTCAGGCATTAAAAAATACCTTTCCATAGTAACATTATAACATAGTAACATATATATATATATATATATATATATATATATATAATATACTGGGAAAGTAGCTGTACTGAGAATTATCAGCCTGTAGGT
>NW_012272576.1:0-3878 GCF_000151885.1 Dipodomys ordii
GAATCTATATAAAAAGATTTCTATAGGCAGAAGTGTACAGACATCTTTTGAAAACTGTTTTCCAATTATATTGGATATATGCTCAGAAGTGGAATTATAGTAACTTTATAGTAATTCTACTTTTATTTACTTATTTTTTGAGAAACTCTCATAATGTTTTCCGTAGTGACTGCACTGTTTTACATTCTACCCACAGTTCACAAGGGTTTCAGTATTTTTCTGTACATTTGTTCCAATATTTGTTTTCTTCTTTATTGCACACACACACACACACACACACACACACACACACACACACACACACTAGGCATCCTAATGGGTGTTAAATAGTTTGTCTTTGTGGTTTTGACTCACATTTTCCTAATTATGAGTGACGCTGAGAATCTTTTTATGTGCCTGTTGGTCACTTACATGTCTTTTTTAGAGAAATGACTATTCAAGTCTTTTCCATATATATATGTATATACATATATAAATTTTATTATCTTTAAGTTCTCGTGCAAAGCAATTACCATTCAACAAAACAGTTTATGAATACAGTGCATCTTGATCAATTTTCTCACCTGTCTCTCCCAGCCTATCCCTTCCCTTACTTTCCTTAATTTTGTAGGATATGCATTGACTTTTTTTGCCATTTAACAAAGCAGTTTATGTATACAATCCATCTTGATCTGTGTCATCCCTTCAACATTTTCAACCCCTTTGGTCCACCTCTTCCCTTATTTTTCTTAATTTTGTGGTATATGCAATGAATGCTTGACTAAATTCTCCCTCTCCTCCCCTTCCTTCATCTACCCCTCTTCCCTTGGCCTCATCCCCTGCCCCCTTGCAAGTACCCATTTACTGAGACTAATTTTGTTGGGTTTTGACTCAGTCTTTCTAAAGAATTATACTATTTGAGCTGTCCATAGAGTTGATTATTCTTCAGTTAATTCATTTGTAACCATTTGCATACCACCCACAGTGTTTACTCATAGATTTATAAGCATGCTCTAGCTACCACAAATGAGGGAAACCATGAAACCTTTGTTTCTCTAAATATGGTTTACTTCACTTAATATAATTTTTTCCAAGTCTTTCTTTCCATTTCCTTATGAATGTCTGGTTGTTACCTAGAACTAACTCTTTCTCTCCCTCTCTCTCTCTCTCTCTTTCTCTCTCTCTCTCTCACACACACACACACACTTGCTTTTGTGCCCATACTGAGGCATTAACTCAGGGTCTTAAACTCTTTGCTCTTTTGATTATGGATAGTGTTCTACCATTGAGCTACATCTCCAGTTCTGACCTTTTGTTTGTTAACTGGAAGTAAGAGTCTAGTGGATTTTTCCACCTGGAATGACTTTGAACTTTGATCCTCTGATTTCAACTTCTAGAACAGCTAGAAAGGCAGACATAGACAACTGGTGCCCAGCAACCTTGTCTTACATTTTCAATAATCACCACACTAATGTAGTAAGCATAAAGAAACAGGGCCAGCTGGGCTGAATCTTTATCTGCTCAGACTCTATAGCTCTAGCTGGCTGATGTCCTTACATATTCCTGTCATGATGGAGCTTTATGCTCAGAATCCCTGTTTACACAAGCAATGAGAAATTCCTAACATCCATGGAATAGCTGGTTGAAGCTAGGCATAACTTTAGGGCCTCTTTCCTTTTCTTTTCTTTTCTTTTTAATCCAGACTGAACTAGAAGAAAAAATTAGCTCATGGTTTGAAGTCCCTCTACTAGAACAACCCCAGGGATTATAACCACCTGTCTCTGGCCATCACTACTATTCCCCCAAACTTGGCTCCAGTGTTCACTGTGAACCACATGTGCACCCAAGTGCATACACAGCTGGCATCCCCGTGGCTAGAATCAATCTGTATTCATAACCCATAGGGGAGAAATAACCAGCCATTCAACTCCTCTGATTGGCTAAATATCCTAAGTGTCTGAAAATGGGAAGAAAATATGGGTGTTTCTTTCTCTCTCTCTCTCTCTCTTTCTCTTTAAAATCTTTTTTTTATATACCAGAGAAAAATGATGCTTCTGGCTAAGAATGTTAAGCAGCAGTCTCAGTCAGACTGGATGGTTTGCAGAGATTAACTTACCCCTTGGAGTGTTCAGCAACCAACTAGAAGGCTCTCTCAAGCCAGGCAATTTTATAATTAAGTGATAATTGTTTTTTTGAGGATTCATCACCTCTTATAGCTTAGAGAAAGATAAACAGCTGCAGGAATCAATAAGCATCAAGGTCATAGGCTGAATTATTTACTGATTCTCTGTTATTTATCTCCAAATTTCCTCCCTACAAGGAAAAATTGTACCCAGAAGATTCAGAACATACCTGGTTTATTTTTACAATATGGTTATCATCTTTACCTCATTAGAGGTCAAGCAGTACTGCTGATTCCCTAGGAAAGCATGGAGAATGGAAGGGTCTGATTATGGGCTCATCATGAACTAGATCAGAGTAGAAAAAGCTCAGCTGGAGCACTGAAACGCAGAAATTCCAGAGGTTGGCCTGGATGGGCAATTGAAGATGAGGGTTGTGTCATTACTCTTACAATTACCTATTGCTACATGGCTGAGAAATCTTCCTAGCAATGCTATTAACCTTGTGCTTTGGGTTCTGTGCTCTGTCATCCAAGGGATGAAACTCAGTTTTATTACTTCACTGTGAAGAAGTCTTCTGTCCTTCCTTCCTTACTGAGGAGCATGTAAATCAGTCTTCTTGCCTTTGAATTCTGAGTTCTGGGGCAACTATTTCCTCTGTACTTTCAAGTCCTCAAATCTGGTTACTTTCTACTTTCTTTTCGAAATTCCCACCATACTTCTTTGAGTACCTCAAACGTGCCATCCTCTTTCCTCTCCGTTTCAGCTCAGCTGTTGTTCCTGCTCATATCATGTCTCTTTACTTTCCAGGAAAAGCCCCACTTATATAAGTTGTAATACCCTATAAAAAGTTTAAGCAATAGCCACTCCCTGATTCCTCCAGGGTACATTTCAAAATTCTTATTAGCCTATGTTTCTTTGGGTCTGGCTTACTTCACTTAATATGATTTTTTCTAAGTCTTTCTATTTCCTTACAAATAGGGCAAATGCCATTCTTTCTGATTGAAGCATAGAATTCCATTGTGTATATATACCACATTTTCTTGATCCATTCATCCACTGAAGGGCAGGTTGGTTGTACATCTTAACTATGGTAAATAATGTTGTAGTGGACATAATTGCACTTTTAGCTTTAATGTGGCCTTGTTGTATTTTTTTTGGTAAATGTCCAGGAGTGGGATTGCTGGATCCTAGGGTAGTTCTATGTTTAGTCCTTTGAGGAACCTCCACACTGCTTTTCAGAGTGGTTGAACCACTTTACATTCCTATTAACAGTGCAGTAGAGTTCCCTTTTGGCCACATCCCTGCCAGTATCTAGTATTATTTGTTTTCTTTTTTTTAATTGTGAAAATACTGTACAGAGAAGTTACAATTACATGAGCAAGGTAATGAGTACATTTCTTATCAAGCATTGTTGTCTCCTCTTTTGTTTCCCCTTACCATTCCTGCCCTCCCATCCCCCGCCCCTGTGCCAAAGTTGTAAAATTCATTTTTCGACATAACAACTTATACATCTCATTGTTGCAATGGGTCCATCTGTATCCATATTTAAACAATTTGTTTTTTCTTTTCCCCTCCACAAATTATGCCAACATCAAATACAGTGAAAACAGGGGTTATACCGTGGGGAGAGATATACAAAACATCAAAGAAATCATCTTATAAATATGTTAGAAACAATAGCAAGAAAGAAAATCCATTTGAGTCCTTATCTTGGGGTTCATTTCGCCTAACATCAACTTATCTGACCATTTCTGCTTGTCTCAGACATATACTAGT
>NW_012272577.1:0-2297 GCF_000151885.1 Dipodomys ordii
TAGATGGATGTGGATGGGTGGGGTAGATGAATGGATGGATGGCAGTTGGGTGGATGAATGGTAGACGGATGGATGGATGGATGGATGGTAGTTGGGTGGATGAATGGTAGGTGGATGGATGGTAGATGGATGGATGGGGTAGATAGATGGATGGATGGATGGATGGATGGACACTTGCCTTATAGGAACTTTCAGTGAAAATTTTACGTACCTTTAAAAGTATTTGTTAAATACTTAACAAGGGGGTATGGCTCAAGTGGCAGAGTGCCTGCCTACCATCTACAAGGCCCTAGGTTCAATCTCTAGGGCCAATAAATATATAAACAATTATATGCACAACACTGGTTTAGGTATTTGTGGATTATTTGAACCTTGATAACACTCCTGGGAGATATACATTTTTTTTGGCATGCCAATCTTTAAGTCCTCTTTATAAAACATCATTCCCTTTCTCCAGATCATACCACTAACGAGAGGAAGAGCCAAGGTTCCGGTTCGTCTTTATCCTGACAGCTGAGTAAGAGGGGGTTGAGGATGCCCGGTGCTGGTGGGAGGCAGGGGTGGAGGAGGCTGGGGCAGGGAGAGCCCACTTCTGGGGCCGGTTGGCATTGTCTCTGGGGTCCAAAGGGTGTTTTCAGAATGTGGAGAGCCACCAATGGGATCAGAGAATATTCCAGAAGGGAAGCCAGGCTGGGCAGAGCCTTGCTAGGATTACAGTGCCCTTTACCAGGCAGAGAGAAGGTGTGAGGAGGGGGATTATAAAATGGGGGGCAGCTATGGCTTGGGACCACACTCTTCCTCGGCGTGTCCCCTGGGGCCTGTCCCAGGGTGACCAACGCTCTCGCTCCTGCACGCTGCTTCCTACATCCGTGAGGCAGGGTCGTATGTGACTCTGTGGGGCGGCACGGGCGGTATTCCTACACGCTCTGTGGCTTAGCCAGCCTCGGTGAAGTCTCTGCAGAGACTGCCATTGACATGGGACAGGGCAAGAAAATAAGGCTGGATGAGGTCAGGGTGGCTCAGAACCGGAGGGCAGGGGGGAAGGGGCGGGGCGAGTCGATAGTTAAAATCCCGGCCTGTGTGCCCGGCCTCCAATGCGTCATCTAACGAAATCCTTGTAACATTTCTATGAGATTCGAGAGATGAAGAAAGGTTCACGGACTTGCCCAACACCCTTCGGCTTTTACGTATTTAAGTCACGTCTGAAAGCCAATCCTGCCCAACTCTCAGCATTCTGCATTGCAAGGATGCTAAGAAAAAGATTCCATCTATTCTCCTGGGCATAGAGTGAGATTGACTTGAACAAAAACCTCAGGCTTTCCACCACTCCACCCTGTGAAAATGCTCTGGTCTTGCAAATCAAGGGAAATATTAAGGCCAGTTATTAGAAGACGAGGGATGCAGTCTCTAGGCTTTTGGAGTACCTATGTGTGGTTCTTCTTACGCTTACAATATAGATCAACGAACTAGCACAGTGACTAGCACTGAGTGAATGTACAATAAATGGAAGCTGCTATTTGGAAGCACTAAAATAGGGCTTGAGGAGCTCTCCAAGTGAGTTCTTTACATAAATCACAGTATTAGAAAGTCTAAAAAGTTCTTTCCAATCCATTCGTTCTCCATCCTTATCGTCAAGATTTTCCTAGAGAGCTTTGAAACCACGTGGAAATACGAAGCTCGGTCTCAGCCCTCCTATGTAGACACACCTACAGCTAGCCTTCACTGGCTTTTCTTCCAATCTATTTTTTTCTATTTTTTCTACTGTAAATAATATTTTTACACAAACTCTCATCATGTTTTCTTCATCCCTAACTTTCTAACCAAAGTATTTTCTCATATTCTTAGAATCTCCCTAATATCTGTCACTTGGATATTTCTAATATGTTGGGACTTTCTTTCTAACATCTGACCAAAAGAAGGCCTTAAGTAATAAAGCATTATTGGTACAATAAATCATGAATTGTAGAGGTCAAAGTTTAAAAGGCAGAAGGTATTCCAGTGTTTTCCGTTGCTGGCCTAACTCTTACAGACCTTTTCTTTTTCCAAATGAAGCTATTTCAAGTCTTTTTTTAAACACAGATATGTAAATGGCACATTTGTTTAACATACATGTACTGGAAAGCATTTTCTTATAACTTACAAGTATTTTATTGATGAGTTACCATAAAGCATTGCTAATTCCTCAAAAACAGTATTCTCTTGGGGCTAGGAAGGTGGCTCAGTGGCAGAGCGCTTGCCTTGCATGCATGAGGCCCTGGGTTCGATTCCTCAGCACCACATAAGCAAAAAGAAAAAAG
>NW_012272578.1:0-1871 GCF_000151885.1 Dipodomys ordii
CCTGGGGCTTGCTTGAACTCAGGGCCTGGGTGCTGTCCTTGGAACTCTTTGTGCTCAAGACTAGTAGTCTTGAGTCACAGCACCATTTCTAACTTTTTCTGAGTGGTTTATTGGAGATAAAAGTCTCACAGACTTTACTCCTGGGGCTGGCTTTGAACTGTCAGTACCCTGAGTACCTAGAATTGCAGGCATGAGCCACTGGCGTCTGGGTATATTTACTTTTATATAACTTAAAAATTAACATTTATATAACTTAAAAACTAACACAGGCCAGGCCATGGTGTATCACACCTATAATTCTAGCTACTCAGGAGACTGAGATCTGAGGATTGATGTTCGAGGTCAGCCTGGGCAGGTAAGTTCATGAGACTTATCTCCAATTAATTACAGAAAAAGCTGGAAGTGGCAATGTAGCTCAAAGGGTAGAGTGCTAGCCTTGAGCAAAAGCTAAGGAACAGTACCCAGACCTAGAGTTCAAGCTCCAGGAGCAGCCAAAATGAAAACAACCCCCCTCAACATTTCTAATAACGTTATATAAATATAAACAAGTTGACATTTGTGTTAGGAAATATAGGAAATACTTGGTTTTTAAGATAGAGGTTGCTTGCATTTCTGTGAAGAAACACAGCCCCACCCAGCGAATTAGATATTCAGCCAAGAGTACAAATTCGGTCTTCTGTTTGTTTGCTGGAAGTGTGTGTGTGTGTCTCCCTATTTGTTTTTTTTACAGTTGTCTATACTGTGGGGCAATTTTGAAGCTAAATTAGTCCATTTCTCACAGGCCATGCCTAAGAATGGGGCTGAAGATCTCTCCTGAGTTGCTGTACTAACATAAAAATCACTGCAGGTTTCCTTCTGTTTCCTTTGCTTTAACTAATGAATACATACACTTTTGAGAAACTTTGCATGTGTTTAGTGGGATAATTTGTATAAGGGAAAAGGAAAGAAGATTTCAAAGAAAGTTTTCCCCACCCAATTGTTTCTTTGTTAACTGTAAATATCCTTTATATCAGGTGTTACTGTCCTTAAATATTGAAGTACTGTTTATTCTATTTTATTCGACAGAGTCATCCAACATAACATTCTTTTTTTGTGTGTGTGTGAAAATTCTGTACAGAGTGGTTACAATTACACGGGCAAGATAATTATCAAGTATTGTTGCCTCCTTCTTTGTTTCCCCTTCCCATCTCTCCCCCCCTCCAAATCCCTTCCCTCCCCCCAGCCAAAGTTGTAAAGTTCGTTTTTCGACAAAACAACTTGTACATCTCATAGTTGCAATGCGTCCACCTGTATCCCTATTTAAACAATTTGTTTTTTCCCTTCCCCTCCACAAAGTATACCAACATCAAATACAGTGAAAGCAGGGGTTATCCCATGGGAGTCCAACATAACATTCTTTCCTAATGAGTTCATAGTACAGTATTGGTAATTATGAAGCAGTGATTCTTACAGGAGGTATTTTCATCTCTTTCTCTGGCAAGATTTGCACCTTGAGAGGATGTTATTAGGTTAGTGGTAAAAAGCCAGGATTGCTGCCAAGCCTCCTTTACTGCATGGGACAGCCCCAGGACAGACTTACCTGGTGGGACTGTCAGTCCATGTGTAGATGCTGAGAGGCCCTGGTCTAAAACTTCCTCTGCAGGGTAACTTTCCCAGTGCTCATCTTCCTAGAAAGAGCTCTTTCCATGGTCACATTGGTTTAACCAGATTCTGTATCAAATACCTAGAAGAAATCAAACATCCTTTGGGCTGGGAAGGTGGCTCAGTGGTAGAGCGCTTGCCTTGCATGCATGAGGCCCTGGGTTCGATTCCTCAGCACCACATAAGCAAAGAAAAAATTTCTGGGCTGGGAAGGTGGCTCAGTGGTAGAG
>NW_012272579.1:0-2465 GCF_000151885.1 Dipodomys ordii
TTTTCGACATAACGACTTGTACATCTCATTGTTGCAATGGGTCCTCCTGTATCCCTGTTTTTACAATTTGTTTTTTCCCTTCCCCTCCACATATACCAATATCATATATAGTGAAAGCAGGGGTTGTATCATGGGGGAGGGACATATAAGGCAACAAAGACATAATCTTATAAATATCTAACCCTTTTTTTGCTTGTTACTTTCTGGGATAAGGTCTTATATTTTACCCAGGGCCAGTATTACACCTTGAATAATACTCCTGTGTGACTGGCATTGCAGGTGTATATCACCATGCCCTGCTTATTTGTTGAGATAGGGTCTCAGAAAATTTTTGCCAAGGATGACCTTACATGATGGTTTTTTTCCAATCTCTGCCTTCCTCATAGCTAGGATTACAGGCATGCTGCATTACATTGCATGCTACATTATAGCTGCATGCTCAAGTTCCATCCCTCCCACCCCCCAGTTTGAACTCAGGGCCTTGCACTGAGTGGTGTTCTACCACTTGAGCTATGCCTCCAGCCTGGCTTTTTGCTGGTTATTTTGGAAATGTTATTCATAGTCAAATTATTCAAGCTTTTCTGCTTCAATTTGGCCTAGAGAATAATACTCTTTGTTTCTGTAGTTGGGTGTTTTTGTTTTGTTTTTGTGCCTGTATTGGGCTTAAACTTAGGGCCAGGGTGCTTTCTCTGTAGCTTTTTTGCTCAAAGCTGGTTCTCTACCACTTGAGCCATACCTTTTACTTCTGGCTTTTTATTGGTTAATTAGAGATAAGAATCACATGGATTTATCTGCTGAAGCTAGCTGTGAATCACAATCCTCTGTTCTTGGTCTCCTGTGTAACTAGGATTATACACGTGAGACACTGGCACCCAGCTTAGTTAAAAGTAATTCCAAACTTTAAAAAAAACGCTACAGTAGTACAAGGAATTTTTTTACTCAGATTGAAGCATTAGTTATTGGTTATTGCTATTTGAATCTGAGTCCCTAATTTTCTGTAACTTGAATATTGTAGTAAGAAGTTATTTCTAAAAACTTTTTTTTTTTTGGCCATGGGGCTTGAACTCTGGGCCTGAGCACTGGCCCTCAGCTCTTCAGCTCAAGGTTAGCACTCTACCACTTGAGCCACAGTGCTACTTCCGGTTTTCTGAGTTGTTTATTGGAGATAAGAGTCTCATGGAGTTTCCTGCCCAGGCTGGCTTTGAACCGTGATCCTCAGATCTCAGGAGAGTTGCTAGGATGACAGGTGTGAGCCACCGGTGCCTGGCTAAATACTTCTTTTTATGTGGGTTTTCAGTAGAATATCTAAAAGGAGGCAGTATATTCCTATGAAAAAATGTGGAGTTTAAAAACACATACTGTGTTTTGTTCTGTTATAGATTCTATTCTTCATCAGTTATTTATTGTTCGGTTCCTTGGTTCTATGGAGGTGAAATCAGATGATCATCCAGATGTTGTTTATGAAACGATGCGCCAGATCTTAGCTGCTCGGGCCATTCATAACATTTTCCGTATGACAGAATCACATTTATTAGTCACTTGTGACTGTTTAAAGTAAGTAGTAACTCATCTCATCAGAAACTTGTAGAAAAACGTTTACATGGTTTCAGCCTATTTCTAATTATTATTGTAGGTTAATTGATCCACAGACACAAGTTACAAGACTCACGGTGAGTGTTGCATGATGGAGAATTTCAGTTTCCTTTTTGTATCAATACATCTTTTAACTAGAATAATAATCCTGATTCTGTATATTCACATGATAGTATCAGTATGTTTGTCTATTAAGTCTATGGCTATTTTCAAAAAAGATAATTGGGCACTGGTGGCTCACACCTGTAATCGTACTTACTACAATATTCAAGTTATAGAAAAATTAAGGTCTCAAATTCAAATAGAAATAATTAATAACTAATGCCTCAATCTGAGTAAAAAGAATTTTTTATACTATTAAAGCATTTATTTGTTTGAAATTACTTAAAAAAATACCAGTTGAGCTGAATGTTCTGGGTAACTTAACAGTCTACAATCTACTATAATACTTAATATACATCCATTAGCTCAAGATTATTTGTCATAAACCTTAGATATAGAATTAAAAAGTGAGTATGGTTTTTATTTTACTATTATGCATTTTTGCACTAAAGTGTAGTTTTATTTACAGTGATTAATAATTACATTAATATATAAGGTGGTTTTTAAATAAAATGCTACTGAATTTGATTTTTCTAAATGTGTTAATGTGTTAATGACTAATAAAGTTAAACATTTGATAGCCTCTTAAGCTCCTTGGTAATCCAAACCAAATATTACATTATTTGTTTTTGTAGTCTTAAAAAAATCGGCCTTAGCCAGGTGCTGGTAAGTTTTCACCTGTAATCCTAGCTACTTAGGAAGGTGAGATCTGAGGATCATGATTCAAAGCCAGAGTGGGAGGAAAGTTCATGAGACTCTTTTTTTTTTTT
>NW_012272580.1:0-1777 GCF_000151885.1 Dipodomys ordii
TAATTTTTTGAGTTCCAAGTATATTTTAGATGAGACCCTTGTCTGTTGTATGGCTAGTGAAGATCTTCTCCCAATCCGTGGGCTTTCTATTGATCTTACTAGCTATGTCCTTTGCCATGCAGAAGCTCTGCAACTTCATGCAAACCCATTTGTCCAACCTTTCTTTATTTGTTGTGTTTCTGGGTCTCTATGAAGAAAATTTGGGCCTGTGCTAAGGAGATCTAGGGTTTCTCCTATTCCATCCTGTAATTTTTTCAGAGTGTCTTCTTTGACGCTGAGGTCTTTGATCCATTTGGAGTTGATTATGGTGCAGGGTGATATATAAAGATGTAGCTTTAGTTTTCTACAAGTGTTTAACCAATTTTGCCAGCACCATTTACTGAAGAGGCTGTCTTTCTTCCATTCTATTTCTTTAGCTCCCTAGTCAAAGATTAAGTGGCTATCGGTCTGTGGGTTCATTTCTGGGTTTTCAGTCCTATTCCATTGGTTCTCAGGTATGTTCTTGTGCCAGTAACAGGCTGTTCTGATTACTATGGCTTTGTAGTAGAGTTTGAAATTTGGAATTAGTATGCCTCCAGCGCTGTTCTTTCTACTGATTGTTTTTGCTATTCAGGGTCTTTTATTGTTCCATATGATTGCTTCTTCTATTTCATTGAAGAACGAGGTTGGAATGTTGATAGGTATCACACTGAAGTTGTAGATAGCCTTTGGTAGTGTTGCCATTTTCACGATGGCAGTCCTCCCAATCCAGGCGCATGGGAGGTTTTTCCACTTGCTTAGTTCTCCTTTAATTTCCCCTTTCAGTTTTTTTTTTTAAAGTTTTCGTCATATAGGTCCTTCACATCTTTTGTTAACTAACTCCAAGTATCTTAATTTTTGTAGGGCTATTAGAAAAGGCGTTGCTTTCCTAATTTCAGCTGCACTCCTCTCATTATTGGCATACAGGAAAACCATTAGTTTCTGAGGGTTAATTTTGTACCCTGCTATTTTGCCAAAGTTTCTGATCAGCTCAAGTAACTTGAGAGTGGATTCCATAGGGTCCTTTAAATGCAAGATCATGTCATCTGCAAAGTGGGAGAGTTTTACTTCATCCTTCCCTATTTAGATCCCCTTTATGTCTGCATCTTGTCTTATTGTTGTAGCTAGGCATTCTAATACTAAATTGAAGAGAAGTGGAGACAGTGGACATCCTTGTCCCATAGACCTATAGCCACTTAATCTTTGACTAGGGAGCTAAAGAAATAGAATGGAAGAAAGACAGCCTCTTCAGTAAATGGTGCTGGCAAAATTGGTTAAACACCTGTAGAAAACTAAAACTAGCTCCTTATATATCACCCAGCACCAGAATCAACACCAAATGGATCAATGACCTCAAAGTCAAAGCAGACACTCTGAAAACATTACAGAAAGGAATAGGAGAAACTGTAGGGCTCCTTGGCACAGGCCGAAATTTTCTTAATTCAAACCAAGAAACAACAAATCAAAGAAATGTTGGACAAATGGATTGCATGAAACTGCAGAGCTTCTGCATGGCAAAGGACATAGCTAGCAAGATCAAAAGAAAACCCACAGATTGGGAGAAGATCTTCACTAGCAATACAAAGGACAAGGGTCTCATATCTAAAATATACCTGGAATTCAAAAAATTAAATCCCCCAACAACAAATCCTCAAAGAAACAACAGCACGATAAATAAGTGAGCTAAAGACTAAAAGACAAATTTCTCTGAAGAGGAAATAAGAACGGCCAATATGCACATGAAGAAATGCTCAACCTC
>NW_012272581.1:0-1303 GCF_000151885.1 Dipodomys ordii
ACTTTTATCTCCAATTAGCCACCAAAAAAGGTAGAAATAGAGCTGTGGCTCAAAGTGGTAGAACACTAGCTGTGAGCAAAAGAGTACAGGCACAGAACCCAGACTCTGAGTTCAAGCCTCATGACTGACAAAAAAAAAAAAAGGAAGGACGGAAGGAAGGAAGGAAAGAAAGAAAGAAACAAAGAAAGAAAGAGAAATCAACACTCCTGACAAGATGGTACCTTGAAATCCGGCCAGAACCACCATTTCACTGAGACAACTCTGGAAATCAGACTTTCTCTCCTTTCTATAATTTGCAGTTAGCCACTCATTAGAGGTTCACGCCTATAATCCTAGCTACCCTGAGTTCTGAGGTCACAATTCGAAGCCAGCCTGGGCAGGTAAGTCCGTGAGACTCTAATCTCCAATTAACCACCAAAAAGGTGGAGAGGGAGCTGTGGCTCAAGTGGTAGAGCTCCAGCCTTAAGCAAAAATGCTCAGGCCCTGAGTTCAAACCCCAGGACTGGCACAAAATAAAATAAAAATAATAAATAAACAATAAATGACAGAAAGGAAGTGACTACAGAGGGCCAAAAAGCTAGGTTCTGCCGTTTTGGTTCCCTTCGCCATACCTTTCAGCACCTGTCCTAGAGAAACCTTTACATAAAGATGAATAATGAAAGGCAGGAAACTGGGCTGCTGCCAGGGAAGGACAGCATGTGGGCTCTCTTTATGAGCTCTTTTGCTCAAGGCTAGCACTCTACAGCACCACTTCCAGTTTTCTGGTGTTAATTGGAGATAAGAGTCTCACAGACTTTCCTGTCTGGGCTGGCTTTGAATTTCAATTCTCAAATCTCAGCCTCCTGAGAATTATAGAGTAAGCCACCAGTGCCTAGCTCCCTTTCTTTTTTTTTTCTGGCCTGAACTTGGTCTGGATTCTGTCCCTCAGCTCTTCAGCTCAAGGTATTAAAGGGTAGGCAAAATATTTGTATTACACATTATACATATATACATATAATTTTAGCTATGAAAGTGCTGATTGCAGATGGGGCCACATTATTTTGACCACTCAAAATCCAGTTGATATAACTGGCTTTTGTGTGGGAAAAAAAATAGCAAGCTGGACAGGCACTGATGGATCATGCCTGTCATCCTAGCTACTCAGGAGGCTGAGATGACCTGAGGACTGCAGTTTGAAGCCAGGATGAGCAGCAAAGTCTGTGAGAATCTTATCTCCAGTTAACTGCCAAAAAAGCCAAAAGTAGAGCTGTGGCTCAACTAATAGAGCACAGCATTGAGAGAGAAGGAGGAGGAGGAGGAGGAG
>NW_012272582.1:0-1659 GCF_000151885.1 Dipodomys ordii
TGGCGCTGTGGCTCTAGTGGTAGAGCGCTCGCCTTGAGCTGAAGAGCTGAGGGACAGTGCCCAGGCCCAGAGTTCAAGCCCCACGACCGACAAAAAAAAATAAAATAAAATAAAATAAAAAGAAAAGAGGCTCATCTGCTCCTGGCATAGCCAGCAGCTTAGACCAAACCAAAGTCTGGTGCCACAAAGATCACCTCAGTGGCCGCCCTTTGTTCTTTCTGTGAGCCTACTGTGAGGGTAAGGTTTCTGTGTATTTTCAAAGCCCAAGAGAGACTCCTGTCCTGTGCTAAGCAAGCCCTTGCTTCCGCGGTTGTATTACTTGGCGATGTTGTCCATTGCTCTAAGGTTGAGTTATTTTTTAAAGCTCTCGCACAGGAAGTGTTGGATTCGCGTTCATCTCCCCCACTCAGTCTCTCCCGGACATCCACGGCAAGTAAGCCAGTAAGCAAGTAAGTGTTCGTGTTAAAGTTTTGAATGCAAACCATAGATTTGCCGCCTTCAGAACTGACTTTGTGAGGTAGGGTTTTCCCGTACATTCCAGATAAGAAAAACGAAGCTGTGAGAAATGAAGAACCAGACCAGCAGCAGGAGCCAGACCTGAGGCAGAGAGCAGAGCCAACACTCTCTGAACTCTCATATTTCTCAGTTCGTGTGTGTGTGTGTGTGTGTGTGTGTGTGTGTGTGTCCTGGGGTTTGAGCTCAGCGCCTAGGTCTTTGCCCCTTAGCTCTTTCAGCTAGGGCTGATGTTCTACCATGTGAGCCACAGCTCCACTTTCGGCTTCTTGGTGGTTAATGGAAGAGAAGAGTCTCAGACTTTCCTACCATGGTTGGCTGGCATCAAACAAGATCTCAGATCTCAGCATTCTGAGTAGCTAGGATTATGGCCTGAACCACTGGGCTGCCAATGGTTTTTTTAAGGTGATTTATGGATTATATAAGTTACCCTTCAGACTGGGAAGGTGGCTCAGTGGTAGAGGGCTTGCCTCGCATGCATGAGGCCATGGGTTTGATTCCTCAACACCACATAATCAGAAAAAGCTGGAAGTGGCGTTGTGGCTCAAGTGGTAGAGCGTTAGCCTTGAGCTGAAGAGCTGAGGGACAGCGCTCAGGCCCAGAGTTCAGGCTCCACAGCCGACCAAAAAAAAAAAGAAAGAAAGAAATGTAAGTCACCCTTCCGTCCATCATTCCAGTACCACCCCCACACACACATACCCCATGCTCCCTCCTTGGGAAGGTGGGTTTCCCAGGGGAAATCAGACTGTTGGAGGTAAGGTAGGAGAAAGGGACTCCATCCACATGGAACTTCCCTTTCTTCCATTATTGGAATCCATGTGGGAGATGTGGGGGGGGTGGGTTTGAGGGGCTCAGCATTTTCAAAGACATCAACAGCCACTCAATTGAAAAAATGCACCAAACCTAGGCTATTGACTTGATATAGATTGAGTCGGGAAGGAAACATATGTGCAGTCTACACATACCGCTGTCTCATTAAAGCCTTAGCCATGGGTATAACATAGTGGGCTTGTTTTTCTCGGCTCCCGGCTGAGGGAATCAGGCAGACAATGAGTCATCATAGACCATTTCACGACACTTTGAAAGGCCCTGTCATAATTCAGCATGAAGCTCTGCTTTGATGGTTATTTGAATGAAAGAAAGAAA
>NW_012272583.1:0-3683 GCF_000151885.1 Dipodomys ordii
AGTTGTAAAGTTCATTTTTCGACATAACGTCTTGTACATCTCATTGTAATGGGTCCACCTGAATATTCTTGTAAAATATTGAATTATATCCCTAAAAGACGAATTTT
Source organism: Dipodomys ordii (assembly GCF_000151885.1). NCBI lineage: Eukaryota > Metazoa > Chordata > Mammalia > Rodentia > Heteromyidae > Dipodomys > Dipodomys ordii. The sequence continues at coordinate 108 of NW_012272583.1, forward strand.
CCAAAAGTGAAAGTAAGCTCAATAATAATATGTAATCTTTTTTAAATATTTTATTTTAGGTAAGTAAACTCAAAAGATGAAAAGTTTTTCTAAAATAGCTAAATTTCTCTCATCTCTGCCACACACATTGAGAACCCTCTAGAGGAGGGAATAACACATGTGATTCCAGCTAGTGTTTAGCTACAAGACTTTTTTTTTTACAAGCAGTATTCTGAGGATTTTTTTAAGAGTATTGTAACAATTGTGGTGATAGATTGGCTATTTTTCTTTTGTGCAAGTACTGAGTCTTGAACTCAGGACCTATGTATGTTTTTTTTATTGTAAAAATACTGTACGGAGGGGTTACAGTTACATGAGCAAGGCAATGAGTACATTTCCTGCCAAGCATTGTTGCCTCCTCCTTTGTTATCCCCTGCCATCCCTTCCTTCCCCACCTCCCGAACTCCCCCCCCACACACAGAAGTTGTAAAGTTTCTTTTCAACAAACGTGTTTTGTACATCTCATTGTTACAATGGGTCAACCTGTATCCTTATTTAAGCATTTTGTTATTTCCCTTCCTCTCCCCAAATTAGAAAAACGTATATACAAGATGCAGGGCACCAGACTCAAATACAGTGACAACAGGGGTTATACCATGGGGGAAGAACATACCAAACACAAGTGTTTTTTTTTCTTTCTTGCTATTGTTTTTTAAAGTATTTTTAATGTACTATGTGATTTTTTTTTGTTTCTTTGGTATGTTCTTCCCCCATAGTATAATATGTAATCTTAATCTGATAAGAAAATGGCGAAGAAACACAAACGGAGAAACGTTTTATTTTATAAAAATATCTGAAGTTTGCCAATGTCACAAAATCATGTAGAAATGTTCTGCAGAGAAGGAGAAGGAGGAGAAAGAGGAGGAGCAGGAGAATAAAGAGGAGGAGGAAGAGGAGGAGGAGACAGAGGAATAGGAGGAAGGTGGAGGAAGGAGGAAGGAAGAGGAAGGAAGAAGGAGAAAGAGGAGGAGGAAGAAGGAGGAGGAAGAGGAGAAGGAGAAGGAGAAGGAGGAGAAGAAGAAGAAGAAGAAGAAGAAGAAGAAGAAGAAGAAGAAGAAGAAGAAGAGGAGGAGGAAGATGATGATGATGAGGAGGAGGAGGAGGAAGAAGAGGAAGAAGAGGAAGGAGGAAAAGGAGGAGAAGGAGGTAGAGGAGGAGGAGGAAGAGAGACTAGAGGCTGTATTTTTGTGAAAACCAAAAGTTTCCCATGGGGGTAAATAAGTGGTGCTAGAAGGTAAGGATTGTGAGGGAACACAACACTCTGAAGTGCACTGAAATAATCCTGAGCATGAGATGAGGGGTAGACTGCCAGAATAAAAAAGTCCTAGGAATGCTCTGCCCCAAGGCACCAGAAGAAACAACAAAGGGAATGAGGCATATTACAAGTGAAAGTTGTAGGTTACAAAAGAAAAAGAAAAAAGGGGCTGGGAAGGTGGCTCAGTGGTAGAGCGCTTGCCTTGCATGCATGAGGCTCTGGGTTCGATTCCTAAGCACCACATAAGCAAAAAGAAAAAAAGCCGGAAGTGGCGCTGTGGCTCAAGTGGTAGAGCGCTAGCCTTGAGCTTAAGAGCTGAGGGACTGCACCCAGACCCAGAGTTCAGACCCCATGACCAGACCCCGCCAAAAAAAGACAAAAATCTACAATCAAGTTATAGAATGTGGCTTCTTTTTTCTTTAAATGTATGATCACCAATTTCAGTAGGCATTACATCTGCCTAATCTTGTAAACACTTTTCCCTCATCCCCACTCTTCTCCCTTTTCCTCTGTCACAGTTTCTCAATTCTCCCTAGAATTCCAGGAGCGTGTTCACTTTTAAGCGAGTAAACTTTTAAGTGAGAATTCCCAGGTCCTATCCAGATCTCTCCTATCTCTTTATATTGGAAAGCATTGTCAGCTCTCCAGGGACAACTTCCAGATGTATATCTCCAGCCTCAACTTCAACCTATATCATGGACATCCTTTCTCAGATTTTTAAATCTCCAAAATTGAACTCCTCTTTCCCAACAACTCCAAATAAACTGTTTATTCAGCTTTCTCCACTTCAGTGAATATCAGATCCATTGACCTAATTGCTGGTACAGTCAAATAGAATCCTGCTTTTCATCTCTAACACTACCCATAAACCTTGGATTTACATTCTGGAAATTGCTCCTGAAACAGTTATCTAGAGTTAACTGAAATACGGTAGCAAAAGTCTTATTTCCTTACAAAAGATGATTTCAGTCTAGTTCCTCTCCATGTTATTACCTGTATGGGCCTTTTAATGTTTTCTTCCCTCCCACCATCCAGGTCATTACACAGTCTTTGCAAACTATCTAAGACTTGATCTTCTCTTTATCACCTTTTGCAGGATTCACTGGCTTCTCCCCATGATCCATGCAATCATTCACTTATTTATCTCTTCCAGGACCTTGGGTACTTTATCCTGTATGTAAGGACTTTATGATACTCCACTCTATCCCCTCCCAGAGAAAATCAAGAATGCAACCGAGTGAAACGGTAGCCTTAGATTTCTAATTAGATTCCTAGGATCTCCACAGGTGGCATAACAATTCCCTGAGACTATTTTCATTTAGGGACCTCATAAGATGGTCCTTCCTGGTAATGCATTGAAAAGACACTTGCTTGTCCTTATTAAGAGTATTAACAACACCACTCAGATTAGGAGTATGTCTGCTGGTGACTGTCCTGACTGCTTATGGTTTTATCGATGATCCAGCAGTGTGCTGGGCTCCACACAGACTTCGTCCTGCAACTGCCATTATACACGCCAGAACTGCTGACTCAGCAGGCTGCAGTAGTTGCTTCTGAACAACTTTCCAGTGAAGCCAAAAAGCAAAGTTTACATGTTCACTCTACAGCTAGAGCCCTGTAAAAATTAAGGAAGACTGAAATGGTTCACAAGAGTATAAGCAAAGCATATTAAAAACAATAAAAATGGCACCATCATAAACTCTAGCATGGCAAGGAGAGGGAATACTTGGAAGAATCCAAATTTCTTCCTAGAAAAGCCATCCTCAGCACATGATAAGTAAGCAAATCAGAGTCCCCTAAGAACTCAAGAAGGGATCTCCCGAGACAATACTCAGTAACTAAGCCATCCTCTGTCTACCTGATTGTCAATAAAAATGAAGCGTACTGTAAGAGTAATGCGGGATTCTTCTTCTAATAGGTGGTGGATGTGCTGAGGGCACAGATTGTGGATTTGTTTGTGCCACATATGTTTACTTAGCTCTGAATTTATCAAACTATATACATTAAGTATTGAGAGCTTGCATGTCATTCTACCTTTAAGTCATTTAAAAATATGTAAAAGATAAAGGCCACCTGACTCATTATGTAAAAGGTCTGAGACAGGGGCTGGGAAGGTGGCTCAGTGGTAGAGCGCTTGCCTTGCATGCTCAAGACCCTGGGTTCGATTCTTCAGCACCACATAAGCAAACAGAAAAAAGCCGGAAGTGGCGCTGTGGCTCAAGTGGTAGAGCGCTAGCCTTGAGCTGAAGAGCTGAGGGACAGTGCCCAGGCCCAGAGTTCAG
>NW_012272584.1:0-1543 GCF_000151885.1 Dipodomys ordii
CTTCTGTACACTAAGTGATAGTTATATACGATAAGTTTGTTCTTCTGTACACTAAGTGATAGTTATATACATTGTGTATCCCAACTTTGATATCATTTAAAATTTTTCAATAATAATAATAACAATAAAGACTTAATCGATACATGGCCCTGAACTTAGAAGTCAGCCTCTGGGTAAGAATGGGTGAGCTGTAGTGCCAGACTGTTACTTTGGTGGTTCAGGATTTTTCGTACACTGGTGAACACATGACTAGTGCTCATTGCATATTGACAGAGTCCAAAACCTTGCTATTTCTTTTCTTGTCTTTGCAGTGGAGCCCAGGGAGAATATGCTGGACTGGCCACTATCCGAGCCTACTTAGACCAGAAAGGAGAGAGGCAGAGAACGGTGAGAATGGACAGGGGGTACTTGTCACCATGAGGGAGCAGTAGGCTCAGCTCCCGGGCCCTGCTCATCTTATGAGATATACTCTCATTATTCTTGGAAGCAAATGGGGCGGGTGGGGGGGCAGTATGTATCATCAAGAAACAAATTTCTGTGAACTGACCGTTAGGATCCTTGCCTCCAAGACATCTACTTAACCATTTTGAGGGAAAACATTCAGAGATAAAAGGCTTTTGTGCAAACCCAGCATGTAAAAGTGAGCCAGCTGGCTGAGGAACTGCTCTCTCTAGGGAACAGGGGGGGGGAGGGAAGGGGTAGGAATGTGACCATGGTGAGCCTCTCTCCTTGGCTCAGCCCTGACCCTGGGCCTGGATGAAAGGCAGAGAGCACATTAATTCCTCTGTAAACCCTGCTGTGCCTAAGCACAGTGCTCATCATATATATGCTGAAAACACATTTCTTCAACAAATAAATTGCTCATTAGATGATTCTCAGATCTAAGCAGAGGCAATAACAAAAAGATGTAGAGCAAAGTTCATGTTTCTGCTTTATTGTTTGCTTTGGAGAAAAGAGTCTAGTGTTCAGAACCCACATTGCCTCTTAGAGGCCTTTGTGGGCACCCATAGGTGCTAATAGGCACCATTAATCCCTAAAAACGGTGCTTTTTGAGCTAATGTGGGCCTCAGGTTGTGGCTGATGGAGGTGTGCATTTCTGGCTCCTTTGTTTTGGTGACCAGTACCATACTAGGGCTTCTGCTAAGCTGTGAAGTTGGAAGTTCTTCATATGGTAGGATCCAAGAGCAGGGCAAAAACTTCTGCCCATCCTAGGAGAATTCCAGAAAAGGGTATAGGATGTTTCTGCTCAAGAAAGTGGCATTGAATGGTTTAAAACAGCAAGACTGTATATGGCTAGTGGCCTGAGTTTTGCAATGAGGAATTTTGACACTGTTTCATTTCCCTTTCAAAAAAAGGGGAGCGGGGCACTGGTGGCTCATGCCTGTAATCCTAGCTACTCAGGAGGCTGAGATCTGAGGATCGTGGTTCAAAGCCAGCCTGGGCAGGAAAGACCTTGAGACTCCTATCTCCAATAAACCACCAGAAAACCAGAAGTGGCGCTGTAGCTCAAGTGGTAGAGCGCTCGCCTTGAGCTGAAGAGCTG
>NW_012272585.1:0-1458 GCF_000151885.1 Dipodomys ordii
CTTCTCCTCCTCTTCCTCCTCCTCCTCCTCCTCCTCCTCTTCCTCCTTCTTCTTTTTAAATGCCAGTTCTCAGGCTTGAGCTCAGGGCCTGAGCACTGTCCCTGTCATTCTTTTGCTCACGACTAGTACTCTACCACTTGAGCCACAGCTGCATTTCTGGCTTTTTGGTAGTTTATTGGTAATAAGAGTCTCACAGACTTACCTGCCCCAGCTGGCTTTTAAACTGTAATCCTTAGATCTCAGCCTCCTATGTAGCTAGTATTACAGGCGTGAGCCACTGGTACCTGGCTTTCACACCACACACACACACACTTCTTGGGTAGCTGTGAAGTCAGATAAAAGAATGACTTTTATGAGGGTAGATTGCCAGTGAAATGATAATAAACAGAAGGTGACATCCTGAGTTTCACAAGCCGGAAAATAGTTTTTCCCTAAGGAGTTAGACTTTTTAAAAACCAAACAATGTTTACCTGGCTTGTTATGGAGTGTTAGAGTAGGCTTGTGAGGTCACAAACTTGAGTTCATATATATAAATGAGGAACCAAGTTTGTCCACGGCCAAAGGAAGAATTGACAGTTACAAAGGATTGCAGCCTATTTTATCAGTCAGAGAACAAGTCTGGGCAGTGGCTGTTCTCTGGGGTGAAATTTTGTGTAGCAGAATTTCTCTCCAGCTCCTTAGTTGCCTGCTAGCTTCTCCCAACTGGAATAAATGCAGAACCAGACAAGCCACAGTGCCATGGTACTGTTGATGCATTGATTACTTAAAGATCGATGGGAGGAGGGAGAAAAGGAGAGAAACTGATCATGGGTAATTTCAAGTGGTTTCTGTGGTTTGTGTTGTTTTGGCTACTCATTTCAGTGGGATTGTGTCTAAGTATCTGAAAACACCTAGCTTGCCAAGGAGTTCCTCAGGGCTTTTCATTTCTGTGAAGTCTCTGCCTTTGGTGTGTTGTGGACTTGAAGCATGGGGAAAATGGAGAGGCGTCTTGTGGATGTAAGTATGTGAAGTAGGACAAGAATCCTCCTATCTCTACCTCCCGAGTAGCTGGAACTGTAGGTTGGTCCCACCACACCCAGCTCTGAAGCTGACTCTTGTACCTTGACGTCATTGGAATCCTTACAGGACACACAACATGCTGATCAGACCTCAAATCCCAGGCAAGAAGCAAGACAAACAGCAAGTCCCTATGCACTGTGGGAAAAGCTCGGTTGGCTTTTATCAAGTGCTTGTCTTTCCTTTAGAGACAGGTGTTGACAGGGCTTGCAAGCTGCTGGCCCTCACCTCCAAACTGTGTCCCCAGAATTTCAATGTAAATGCAGAAATTTAGCATACTGATGATAACAGTAACAATGATAATTGATATTAAAAGTATTCAATGACATTCATTGATGTCTAGCTGACTCAGAAATGGGAAGCAAAGGATCTCTTTATTTTTAGCAAGGGATAACCCCGCCC
>NW_012272586.1:0-1235 GCF_000151885.1 Dipodomys ordii
GTGCTGAGGAATTGAACCCAGGGCCTCGAGCATGCAAGGCAAGCGCTCTACCACTGAGCCACCTTCCCAGCCCCGTTGGTGAGATTCTTATCTTAGATGCTCACCAGAAAACTGGAGGTGGAACTGTGGCTCAAAGTGGTAGGCCACTAGCCTTGGGTGCAAAAGCTTAGGGACAGTGCCCAGGCTCTGAGTTCAGACCCCATAAGCAACAACAACAACAAAAAAGGAAATTTTGTTTTATCTAGTTTACCCCTTTTCGTTGACTAAGTATTTTATCTGTTTCCTTACACCCCTCCCCCATCCCAACTGGTAAAACATCTTTCATATTTGTAGGCACTATGCAGGACTTGTGTGTGTGTGTGTGTGTGTGTGTGTGTGTGTGTTGATACTGGGGTTGGAACTCAGGGCCTGGCAGTTTTGCTCAAGGTCAATGCTCTATTTCCAGCATTTTGGTGGTTAACTGGGGATCAGTGTCCCATGAATTTTCCTGCCTGGGCTGGCTTCCAACTGTGAGCCTCAGATCTCAGCCTCCTGATAAGCTGGGGATTGTAGGTGTGAGCACCAGCACCTGGCTTTTGATCAGGGTCTCCCATTTGTGCTGGTGCCAGTCTGGACCATGATCCTCCTGGTTAGGCTTCCGGTATTTCTGAGATGATGGGTGTGTACCACCACACACCAAGTTTTTTTTATTGGTTGAGATGGGGTAAACAGAAAGAGCTTTGTCACTGGGGTTATGGGAGCTGGAAGGCCCAGCTCATTGAGGACTCCACTCTTCCACAGTCAGGAGATGGCAATTTGTTCTTCTAGATTGTTGAGTCTGCACCTGAACTACGAACAAATACTGAAAGAGAGAATCGAAGCAAGCATCTGCTCTGTTCTTTCAAAGCATGGAGCCACCGGCACCCAGCTTAGCTGCAGTTTCAAAGTGAATGATGTAACTTCAAACCAGCTTGTGTCAGGAAATGCAAACTTCGCAGTTCTTGCGGGAATATTTATATTCTCCTCCGATTACACTTCCGCTAACTGGGGTCCTTGCTCCTTTGCGTCTATCAGGGCAATGCTTATCCGTTAGTATTGCATTTGGACTGGATTCGGTATTTCTGGCCATGGATCTGGAAGGATGGGAGAGGGAACAAACTCATCCATCTCAAAATGATGTCTCCTTGGACATTGTAGCATGGTGTCAGTATATTTGCTTCAGGAACACATTGGTAATGACTTGTTTTTTTTTTTTT
>NW_012272587.1:0-6008 GCF_000151885.1 Dipodomys ordii
CTCTACCACTTGAGCCACAGCGCCACTTCCGGCTTTTTTTTTGCTTATGTGGTGCTGAGGAATCGAACCCAGGGCCTCATGCATGCAAGGCAAGCTCTCTACCACTGAGCCACCTTCCCAGCCCTGATAGAGAAATCTTGAACCTGTCCTTTTTCCTGGCATATGGTACTGTTTGGGGATGCTGCTATCACTCAATAGCTCTTATAGTGTCATGAGAACAAGATGAGTGTTGCCGTTTTGGGACTGTTTATCATCTGATTTGGTTTCTTTAGTGATTTGGTGCTTGGATCAGCTCTCTTAACCAATGCCTTTCGTTCATGAATTTATTTGCTAATTTTACCACTTCCTGTTGGGGATGAGACTATTGCTTTATCTAATTCTGACAGTTTCCAAAAAGCAATTGACATTGTTGAGAGCTGCCAGAAGCTCATGATTTTGTTGCATGATTGGAGTTGTTACTAGGTTTGGATCGCTTTCTATCTGGGTTATCTTGATTGAGTTAATAGGCTTCTGGCTTTTCCTCAATTCTTTCTATGACCATTTGTGGTAACATAGTTATCCCATTATGCTCACTTAAGTATATAATCTTAATATGAATTTGGGCTTTATTTATGGAGATCTTATCAAAAAAACTCGTACACTAGTCCCAAGCCCAACCAAGTTTTTTCAAATCCCTGTCTTTTCAGTCTCTTTCCTTGTGATTTTAATTATTGATTGTAAGTTCATCTGCTATAAAAATGATTCGAATTACTCTAATATGCACCCAGTTTGGAGTTCATTTTAACAGGCTAATTGATACCAAATGCAGGCAATGTACAGAAATCTGCAATAATATTTATCTGCTTTTCATGTCCAAATGCATCCAAATGCAATGTAATCACTGCTTTATTTCTGGAAGTGTAGATGCTTTTACATTTTTCCAAAGTTGTTTACTTACTAGATTCATCACCTAAGTATCATTCAATAAATTTTCTGTGTAAAACATGGGATTTGAAGAACTCTGTCTGTAACTAGTGTAACTGTTGCTACAAATTAGTCACGAAATGTTCTGTAGTCTGCATTGTATACATAGTGGAGTGTCACCCACCAGTGTATTAAGATGTTTACACTTTCAACACTCTACCAACAATGTGTAATTTCAGTTTCTCTAGGCTTTTAATGAAATTGTGATTCAGGGACTGAACATCCTTTCCTTATCTTCTTACATATCCCCCTGACTCACCTCTCACCTCACTAAATTTTCAAACATTCATTTCAATTAATCTCTTGGCAAAACAGGGAGTTCTCAATGGAGACTATTTTGTGACATTACAAAGCAGTGTGCTTCTAGGCTCCAGAAATGGTAGCATATACCAGATGTTCATAGAGTAATTGAAAATTCCATTTTATCAGAATAACACTTGCTGTCAAAAACTTTTATCTTTACTTCAACAAAGAGGTTGATTAGATCCCCCTGGACCTGAATTTGCATCTTTGAGTCTGGATATACTGTTTTGCAATTCATGTTGTTATTTCTTCCTTAGTTTTTCTTATATAGAATCTTTTTAAAATGTCTCATCCTCTTGCAAATGTATCTAGTGAAGTGTTTAATTAGTTGAACCTAGAAAACGGTATGCAATGCTTCTATTATGTGACTTGAGCATCTTTCATTGTGTCTCAGGTATTCCACCATTCTAATATCAGGCAACAATATTTTTGACAATCTACTATGTGCCTTATTCTACAAATTGAATGTGTTGAAAATATTGCTGTCATTTATTGAATATGAAAGTTATCATTTTAATTTACTTTGGTTTATCCTAGGTTTGCTGAGGTGATCAAGGTTACTTAATGTAAAAACCACCTAAAATTCTTGTTAATACTATGCCAATAAAGAAACAAGTGAAAGTATTCTAATCAATCTTATTTTCAATGAGAATATTATGAAAATTCTTCCATAATGTTCTAATTGCAACAATATAACTTTTTTTCTTAATGCACCTGCTGAGGTAGAATTTCTGCTGACCTTTGAGCAGGTAGCATGATAGGTTTAATCTTTGACATGCCTAGTTATCTGGTTGGTTTAGAGGCACTCAATGCCTAATCTTTTTTCTGATGCTAAAAAACTTTTATAATTTCTGCTGTTCTAACAATAGTTTATTAGGTAGCAAGAGAGGTGAGAAGTGGAGCTTTTCTTTTGATTATTTCATACACATTGCTGCACCAGATAATTAGATTGATTCCATAGTGTTATTTACAGTTTATTGACAAAATAGTTGCTGGAATAAGAAGTTGCTCTTAACTAATGGAAACATTTAGCAGTTATCATTAGCATTATGTTGGTATGGGCCTTTTCTCTATACAGGACATTAGGAGTAATAGCAACTGTCTATCTGCTTTCAAATAGAAATCCCATCACACACACACACACACACACACACACACACACACACACACACACACACCTTTTTCTGATCCACTTAGAACTTTTAAGTTATCTTATTCTTAAGTCATTTCAAAACTTACTGTTTCTAAACATTACTGTAATAAGAGATACATTATTCACCAAGAGAATAAATGCCACTTGCTTTATTGACTAGTTTACACTAAGAATTTCTATGTTTCTAGGTATTTAGAAATCATTGGAGGATGGAGGTTATATAAAGGGAGTACACTGTTGAATTAAAATTTCCTTCTGAAGCAGTTTCTCATCCAGTACCAAAACAGTTCAGGATGGAATAGACTACATAGAATTAGTAAAGAAATTAATTAAGATTGAGTTGAACAGAAAAATGTTCTTAAAAGAGCACTTTGGTATAATGGGATTGCATTGAAAGAGTAGGGGAAGCCAGTTCCTAACACGGTATGCTAGATACAATTATGCTCCTTTAGGGATTTTCTAGATGAGCATTTTCCAGGTTTTTTTTTTGGTCGTTTCTGGAGCTTGAATTCAGGGACTGGACACTGTTTCTGAGCTCTTTGTTTTGCTCAAGGTGAGCGCTCTACCACTTTGAGCCACAGCACCACTTCCAGTTTTCTGGTGGTTAATTAGACAAAAGTCTCACAGACTTTCCTGCTCAGTCTGGCTTTGAACCACAATCATCAGATCTCAGTCTCCTGTGTATATAGGATTTCAGGCGTGAGCTCCCAGTGCTGAGATTCCAGTTCTTTTATAGTCCATGATAAATAGAGGAAAGAAGGAATCAAGTTTTTTTTATTGGATCAATTTATAGGGTTTGCTTCACAAATTCAAAAAGTTCATTGAAATAGCAAAATCATTATCTTCTGTGGGTTTTTCTTTCAAAGAACTATTATTTCTGTCCTAGGTTAAGATGGCTAAGAATCATAAATAAACTCCATCAGTATGGGGAAATATAAATTTAAACATGACATTTTAATATTTATAATGTTTTTCTGGTTATTTTTCCTCTTCTTTATTATAAAATAAATGTGGGACACTAAGTCCAGTCACAGTTTTGGGGAAGCAATTTAAAAAATATTAGAAGTATACGTCATTTGAAATTGTGTGGCCAAAATATTTCTGAGATGCTGTTTCTCTCTTCACATAGATGCTTTTTTTCATCTAGGGTCAGGCTTTACCTCAGTTACTTCTAATCTCTGTCTTCATCAGATTGTTTCATAGCCAGTATATTTGGGGCCAGGAAAAGCTTAATTGATACATCTATTTTGGAAATGTGGCTTTTTCACAGGGAATCTTTTCAATTTCTCTTGTAAGATTGCTTCAATAAAACTATAGCTTGGAAAAATCCCTCCAAGCCCAAGATAAAAGAAGTTTGAGCTCGCATTTAGTGTCATAAAGAAAGGTGTTTTAGTACATGTACTCATTACCTTAGTCATGTAACTGTAACCCCTCTGTACAGTATCTTTACAATAATATGTATATAACAGATATGTTAAATCAGATAGTTATAAATACATTTAAGACATATATCATAGTACAATAAATATATCTAATAATTAAATACCAAAAAAGAAAGATGTTTTATATGGACTTACATACAGGTTCTTATGGAAATGTTTTAAAAGGTCTCAGTGGTCTTAGATGGGCCCATTGTTGGTGGCTCATAATCCTAGCCACTCAGGAGGCTGAGATATAGAAGATTACAGTTCAAGGTCAGTCCAGACAAAAAGTCTTCAAACCCTATTTCTAAAATAACTAACAAAAAAGCAGGAATTGGGATATAGTTCAAGTGGTAGAGAGCTACTGGAGCAAGCAAATAGAGCAAGTGTGACATTTTGAGTTCAAATTCTTACTAGCAAAAAGCACCCACACAGAAAATACATCACAAACCAACAACAAAAGAATACAAAACAAAACAAAACTCAAGGTAGATGAACAAAACAGAATAGAACCCCATAAACAAACATTCGGCCATGTAAAGACAATACAGATTAGTTCCTCTGAGTTAGTGCTAAAGAGATTATCAATGAGGTAGTTTCCAGAGTTGTTTTGAGAAAAATGTTTGGGGATAAACATGTGTGAATAGTTAACAAAGCTAAAAAGGCATTGTAGGATTTTAGGTTTTATGGTGAATAGTGGGCTTTACTTAGAAAAATATAGGACAAAATCTACTGTGTGACTGAAGGTTTGTGCAAGATGTTGTATAGCAGAGGTGATTTGGGGAGTTTATCAGAGGATCAACTATTTGTGGCTTTTAGACTATCATATTAAGGAGGCTGTCTGCCTTTTAGGAGTCCTGGTAATAATGGTTCAATTCCGTTACCTTTTACAATTGTGTAGACAGCAACCATGCAAAGTTGTTAAGAGGAAATAATAATATTATGTTATGGTAAGCTTGGTTTCTTTTAACTTAGCAATGTCCCACATTCCTGTTTAATGAGCTGTCTTATATTCCTGCCATAATTTAACAGGAAACATTTTGACCTGGATGAAGTTAAAACTCAAAATCATAGCACCAGAGTTGGCTAAACTCTAGAATCTTTCCAAATGTGGTCAATTGTCTAGTGTCTAGGTTTTGAGTGTAACTAATCTAGTTTGAACAAAATCATAATTTCTAATATTTCTTTTTAAGTGGAAATCTTCCAGTATGCACTTCTTTTATCACCTGGGAAAATTTGGTAGCTCTAATTGACTCTACCTAAGACAACTTCCTAGTTTTGCAAACTCAAATTCAGTTCCAGACATGTATTTTCCAACTTTCAGGGGCCACTTTGTACAGCAAAGTGCATATACTCTCTTCTTTTAATAGATGTTGGTTAACTTGCATTCTTCTTTCTTCTTTCATTTTGTATAGGGTTTCCAACCTGTGTGAACAACAAGATCTTTTCCTGTTAGCACATAGACAAGGAATGATGTAGGTTCCAAGATATTTAGACAGGTCAAATTGTTCCAAGGCATAGCCACCTGCTGTTTTTAATCATTAATGAGGCTGTCAGTTGCTCTAATCTGGGAGGTGAACCAAAAGAATGGGTTTGATTTTAATTTAATTTAAAAATCAGCTTATTGAAACAAAAATGCCTTCAGCTTTTAAGTCAGGTTGAACACTGTTGATAAAAAAAGCAAATCAGATGCAGAAGCTGAACTATTCATATGCAAAAGTAAACTATTTTATTAAAGTTGAGGGATTTTTATTACCATAACTAGCAAGAAATTTAGTCTTTTTAATTCAAGCAATCAATATACACTAGACAATGCTGCATATAAATATCTATTCCATTTTTTCTAGAAGAGAAACTGATGCAAATAAAGCTTAGAAACCTTATTAATGTCAAGACATAAATTAAGGGCAAAGTAAAGAGTAAATCCCAAAGTGCAAATTGTATTGCTCAATTCAATGCTTATCAAACTGTTTGTACATTTTAGAAATGATGAGTTCTTTATTATGAGTTTTTGTATATTGGGTGAACTTTCTTAGTGGTAAGATGAGAATTCAGAAATATAGTATCTGGGCACAATAGGAGGTTTTCTTTCCTTCCTTCCTTCCTTCCTTCCTTCCTTCCTTCCTTCCTTCCTTCCTTCCTTCCTTCCTTCCCTTCCCTTCCCTTCC
>NW_012272588.1:0-2552 GCF_000151885.1 Dipodomys ordii
CCGGACCCAAAAAAAAAAAAAAAAAGAATAAACAAACATAATGGACAATAACTTTACCAAAATAGAAAGTAAAAAGGAAGTCAAGTTTTGGAATTTAAAATAATAAAAAATATTTCAAAGGAAAATAATTGATATGTAAATAGGCAAAGGTCCATCATGTGTATAATAGGAGTCCCTTCTCAGCACATTTGAAATGAAGACTATAAACTTCCAGACTATCTAAAAACTATATGAGATATCAAATTTGTTTAGAACTAGATATAGATACCTACTTACACTGGTTTATATCTACCACCCTATAAGATTCTCATATATAATATTTTTCTTATCTTGGCTAGCCTTAGAGAGATATTCGCTTCCCAGTAAAAACGAAAAATGAGAAACAAAGAAACCAAAGAAAAAAAAAACAGTCCTGCCAAAATGGAAAGGAGAAATTGAAACTGAATTTCATTAACAGAATGCTTATTCTCTCCCTTAAAGCCAACAATCGCAAAGTAAAGTTTCAAAGTGCATCTTTATGGAAGAAGCCTGTAGCAAAAACCAGGAAGTGGCCACTAAAAAGGAATTCTTTTTATGAAGAAAAGTGTTTACCCCCCCCAAAAAAAAGTCTTTACCATGAGGAATGGTGTGCTTGGGGACTTAAAAAAAAAAAAAAAAGGAAACAGAAGGCGCGGGGGGGGGGGGGCAGCAGGGGGAAGGCTCTGAGAGCCTTATACTTGCAATGGAGTAAGAGTGGAAGCATCCCTGAAGGACAATGACAGATAAATAGGTCCCAGCCATCCCACCTGACCACCTACTGCCAAGAAACATAACAGAGTGTTTCTAAATTTCAAAGCCAATAAAGAACTGATTATGACTACCAACATTATTGTAATTATAAACATGAGCAAATTATACTAGCTGTCAAATGTAATGAGATACAATGAATATTGTATGAAAATGTAAAATAAGATGTTTTAGTACCTTATTTATGCTATAGTTTCTATAATTCTGATGAACAATTTGAAGTGATACTCTTTCCTTAAAAATTATCAGCATTTTCTTTCCCATATGAGTGATATGACTTCATATGATGCAGAAAACCTATCAGTCTATAAACAAGTGGATAGTTTTTGTGATAAACTAAAATGCTTCAGAATTATAAATCAAATATATTTTATATACAATTTGTCAATGAAAAGATAAACGCATTTAAATACTTTTCTATAGTTGAGTGACATATATTAGCTTCTACCAACTTAATAGGAAAAATAATTCAGTCCATAGTTAACTGTAAATTATGGGGAAAGGCATAAGAATGAATTTAACTTTAATAACGTATGATTCTAGGTGGGCTCATATATTAATGTTAGACAAAAAATAAACAGAAATCAGAACTGAAATTTGTCTACATCCATTAGTTTATTTTAATGCAAATATTCTAGCAAATTAAACCTATAAACTATATTTTTTCCTACATTGGAACCCTATGTCCAGCAAAGGTGAACATGTTGACACAACTTACTACACAACTACGGAGTAAACCCAAAACAGGCTTGATAAAGCAAAGGATTCAGAAATAAAGAAACACAGTTGTTTATTCTAGCATTTATTTTCATAAATACTGCACCTCAAAACTCAAATATATAGGTGTAAAGCAGCAGAATATCTAAACTTGAATGCCTGACCGAAAATTGTAAAGGTCAAAAACTAAAGAAAAAGTATCTGAAGGAAAATATCTTAGACCAATCACATTTGTGCAGAAGTCAGTGTCTGCAAACACTGAACACCTTCCACCCAAACAACTCAACTAATATTATACACAAAAGAATATCAGGAAACAATGCCAAGGGACTAAGAATCTGAGAATAAGTAAAACAAGCCTATTTGACAGTATGACTAAGTAAGAGAACAGGGTCATAAAATATTTTTTATTGTGAAAATACTGTACAGAAGGGTTACAATTACATGAGCAAGATAATGAGTACATTTCTTATCAAGCATTGTAGCCTCCTCCTTTGTTTCCCCTTCCTAGCCCATCCTCCCTCCCCCCAACCTTCCTCCCCTCCACCAAAGTTGTAAAGTTCGTTTTCAACATAACGACTTGTACATCTCATTGTTGCAATGGGTCCACCTGTATCCCTATTTAAATGATTTGGTTTTCCCTTCCCCTCCACAAATTATACCAACATCAAATACAGTGAAAGCAGGGGTTATACTGTGGGGGAGGAACAAGGAAATCATCTTAAAAATGTGTTAGAAACAATCACGTGAAAGAAAAAAAAACATTTAAAAACATATCTTAGGGTTCATTTCCCTAACATCAACTTATCTGACCTTTTCTGCTTGACTCAGACATATACTAGTTATTGTAAATAAGGGAAACCATGGGACCTATGTTTCTTTGGGCTTGGCTTACTTCACTTAATATGATTTTTTCCAAGTCTTTCCATTTCCTAACAAATGTGGCAATGTCATTCTTTCTGATGGAAGCATAGAATTCCATTGTGTATATATACCACATTTTCTTGATCCATTCATCTACTGAGGGGCATCTGGGTTGGTTCCATATC
>NW_012272589.1:0-1251 GCF_000151885.1 Dipodomys ordii
GGAGGCAACAATGCTTGATAAGAAATGTACTCATTATCTTGCCCATGTAATTGTAACCCCTCTGTACAGTATTTTCACAATAAAAAAATAAATAAGTATAAAATAAAAAACTGGAAGTGGAGTTGTGGCTCAAGTGGTACAGCACTTAATTTTGTGTAAAATTGCTTGGGGACAGCCTGTGCCCAGGGCCTCAGTTCAAGCCCCAGGGCTGGTGCGCGCGCACACACACACACACACACACACACACACACACACACAAGACTTATGGAGAAAAGAAAAAATAAAATATTTTATGTCATGGAATCCAAAGCTAACAGAGAAAATTAAATAGAGAGGTAGAATATGAAAGAACAGAGATCTGTCCTCATAATCAGCCCAATTACCATGGATAATATACTTAATTCATGCTTATTAAATAGCTTTCCTGAAGTATAACTCATATATGACAGTTTGGCTACTATCACAACTTTTAGACCATTTCCATCATCCCCCAAAGAAACCTTGTATCCATCAGTAATGATTTTCCACCTATCTGTTGTCCCTCAAGACTTGGGCAAATCCACTTTCTTTCTCTAGACATTTGCCTATTCTGACTGTTTACACAAACAGGATCCTACAAATATAGTTATTTATGACTGACATTTTTCATCAGGCTAATATTTTTAGGTTCATCATGCTATGAAACACAACCTATGTAACATGGGCAATTCCATTGTTTCCAGATCTCAGACTTTATCCATTCATCACTTAAAAGATGCTTGAGTTATTTCCACTTAAAAATATATATGGCCAGACATTGGTGGCCATATCTGTAATCCAATCTACTTGGGAGACTGAGATGTCAGGATCATAGTTCAAAGCCATCCTGAGCTAGCAAGAGCATGAGACTCATCTCTGAAAGTAGAGCTCAGGTGGAAGAGCGCCTTGAACATAAAAGCTCAGGGACCAGCACACACACACAAAATTATGAATGATTCTGCTATGAATAGGTATCACAGCTTTTATGTGCATATATGTTTTCAATTCTTTTATGTATCTACTGGGCATGGAATTTATGGTTTATCTAGTGATGTTGTATTTATTCCCTTGCAGGACCTGGCA
The DNA here is from genome assembly GCF_000151885.1 of Dipodomys ordii. NCBI lineage: Eukaryota > Metazoa > Chordata > Mammalia > Rodentia > Heteromyidae > Dipodomys > Dipodomys ordii. Next base: position 1,102 of record NW_012272589.1, read on the forward strand.
AATCCTTTTCCATAGCAACTGTACTATTTCCCATCCTCACCTGTAATAAATAAAGTTTCTTACTTTCCCACATATTGGCCAGCAGTTGTTACTGGGGTGTGTGTGTGTGTGTGTGTGTGTGTGTGTGTGTGTGTGTGTGTGTGTGTGTGT
>NW_012272590.1:0-3294 GCF_000151885.1 Dipodomys ordii
CACACACACACACACACACACACACACACATGAACTCGTTAGGAGAATTTAAATAATTCACTCTGAATCATGAAGCTGATTTATAGAGTGAAAACTGGAATCCAGACAGTGTCCATACTCTAATACATCTTTTTTATTTTAATAAATTTAACCATTGCAGCAATACTAGGTCTTTTGTTTCTTCTCTTGACCAGCGAAATTCTCTCCATCCATCACTGCCCATGTAAGTTCTGCCTCCTCAGTGATGCTTATTTTGGTCTTTATAAATAGGAATGATTTTCTCCTGCTATGAACAGCAAAGCAATTTGTGTTTCTACATTTCTCTCTTTATATATACCATGCCTGGTAATTTAATTTCTTTCTATTTTTTCCTTAACTAACTAAATAAAGTTCTGTTCTTGCTCTAAAGGAAGTCACAATCCTTCATCCTAAAGCACCTAGAAAATGCACACTCAATTTCGTGAATGTTTATCAAAGTTAGTCAATGTCATTGGGATTATGAAGAACACATTCCTGGACTCAGAAATCAAATCAGATAAACTACTATGTTTATTGCACTTAAAAATCAGTTTTATGGCAGGTTGTATCTGTGTAAGAAAGCCATCTTAGCATTACTTCACATTGAACTTCAGCATGTTTTGATTTTTAGCTCCATACTAAAGTTATCAAAAATTATGAACAAAACCTACTCAGGAGGCTGTGATCTGAGGATCGCGGTTCAAAGCTAGCCTGGGCAGGAAAGTCAGTGAGACTCTTTTCTCCAGTAAACCACCAGAAAACCGGAAGTGGCCCTGTAACTCAAGTGACAGAATGCTAGCCTTGAGCTGAAGAGCTGAGGGACAGCACCCAGGCTCAGAGTTTGAGCCCCACAAAGGAGATTTATTATGGATTTTACCCAAGCCTTCCTAAGCTTCATACTTTTATATGAAATTCAAATAAATTATCCTGGAAATCCTTCCAACTTAAGATAGCTTAAGTATTTCACTTATTCTTTGCTCTTATATTTCATGCTTTATAATGTATATCCACATACTTGTTTCTATCTTTTATTTCCTTCAAACACAGTTTCTGTTTTCTTTTCTAAGAGGGACCAAGTCCACCTCTTGTTTAAATACAAATGTATATAAACTCCCTTATCTACTTCAGTATCTTCACACATACATTGAAATCCTACAAATCAATTATTAATCCAGTACTGAGCCTGAAATCTTTCCTCTCAATTTAAGCTTCCAAATAGGGGGGGAAATAGCAAAGAACTGGAAATCAGATGCCTAACTACTAAAGGGCAAGCCTTCATTTATTGTGATTTGACTCAATAGGATCTCTATCCTGTCTGAACTAGAATGATTTCCTTGTACTTCTCTTATTAAAATGAGGAATATCCAGTTGTGAGTTTTCCCTATGTAACCAAAATGTGTATCTGCCTATTTATTGCACCATGCACAAGGGAAATGGCATATATTGGCCATATTGCCAGAATCAGTGAGATCACTTCCTCAGTCCCATGATTCACAAAGTGCCTTAGAAACACTGCGAACACAAACAACAGTTACTAATGGAGGATGCAGTCATGCTAATAAGCTTGCCACTAACATGAGTGGAAGTTGAGATTTCTGCATATAAATGAGGTGACAAGCAATCAGGCAGCATCTACTTGAAATCAATTGCTAGTGGCTCTGGGTATCTAGTGGAATTATATTCTGTTGTCAATGGATTTTAATTTCTCACTTTTAAAATTGCTCCTGCATAGTAGACTGTATAGGCGATAAATGAATGAAGCAACGTTTATTACAGAGAGTGAGACCTGGTCCTAGGAGTTGTTATGGACTCCTAGCTTTAAAACTGCGTATCACCTCAGAATTAAGCCAATCCTTGGTATTAGGGCAGGTAGAGTGAAGAAGAGACCTCAAAAAACCATGACACCATGACCTTTGCAGTGCTTTCCTAGCATTTAGGAGGCCCAAGGTTCAATCCCCAGCACCACACCTCCCTAAGGAGAAAATATCATACATTCTATAGGCCTCAGTGGTAGTTTCTGGCCAGGGTTAGCTATTCATTCAGCGATTCTCTTTGCTGAGAAAGTCATGCTACAATGGTATGCAAAAACTATAGTTTAATGCCCAGGTAATTCTGGCCAATTAGGTCAGTAGAAACAAATTAGATCATTAATAGGTTGACAGATGCTATGCAGAGTTCAAAAATGCATCAGAACACCTGCTCCAACACCCTGTAACAGAGTTATATGTTATTCTATATCAAGTACTTAAGCAAACTGGGATTTTGTTTGTTTGTTTGATATTTGGTGTCTGTGATGAGGTTTGAATTAAAGGCCTAGGCCTTTTCCTTTAATCCTTTTCCTTTAGCTTTTTCACTCAAGGCTGAAGCTCTATTACTTGAGCCATACCTGTACTTCTAGGTTTTTAATGGTTAATCGGACATAAGAGTCTCATGGCCTTTCCTTCCTTTGAACCAGGATCTTGATCTTTAGATCTTAGCCTCCTGAGTAGCAGGGACTATAGGTGAGAGCCACCTGCACCTGACTAAGTGTATTAGTTTTATGACTAATTTTAGTTTTTATATCAATAGTTAACTTTTTATGCTAGTACATATGGATTTATATGTCGTATTTCTTTAAAGAGGTATTGTTTTAATAAATTGAAAATGTGGAAAGATTGTCAGTCTTAGAAAACAGAACAAAATATGAAATTGAGTGCTGGTGGTTCATGCCTTAAACCCTAGTTCCTCAGGAGGCTGAGACCTGGAGGATTGAAGTACAAACCAACCCATGAAGATAAATATGAGGAACTCCATCTCCAACTCACTAACAAAATGCTAGACTAGAAGCATAGCTCATGTGGTAGAGTGTCAGCTATGAGAAAGAAGTGAGACTTCTCTGAAGAGGAAGTAAGAAGGGCCAGTAGACATGTGAAGAAATGCTCAACTTCTCTGGCCATAAAAGAAACTCAAATCAAAACAACATTGAGATTCTACCATATCCCAGGTAAAATGGCTATAATCAAGAAATATAACAATAGATACTGGAGGAAATGTAGACAAAGAGGGATGTGCACTATCTTTGGAAAGCAGTATGGAGGTTTCTCAAAAGACTCCACATAGAGCTCCCCTATGACCCAGCAATCCCACTTCTGGACATTTACCCAAATGATCACAAACAAGACCACACTAAAGCTCCCAGCACAACTATGTTTATTGCAGTACTATTTACCATAGCTAAGATATGGAACCAACCCAGATGCCCCTCAGTAGATGAAAGGATCAAGAAAATATATATAT
>NW_012272591.1:0-3159 GCF_000151885.1 Dipodomys ordii
AGGCAGGCAGGCAGGCAGGCAGGCAGGCAGGCAGGCAGGCAGGCAGGCAGGCAGGCAGGCAGATAGGTAGGCAGGCAGTCCATCCTAGTAATCATGTGGATAACTTTCATTGTTTTTCTATTTGCCATTGCCTCCATTCATTTTCATACTGGAACTATAAAATGGGTCCGTATATTAACTGCCATTCGGGGGATGACTCAATGAAGTCAGGGAGTATTTTCCAAAGTTACATGATAGCTTATGTTCAGTTTGTATTAAAACCTCAGGACGTTTTCATCTGAAAGGGACTGTCATGGGTCAGCTTACCTTGGCAGAAAAATGAATTTGCTCTTGACAGACCAGAGTTAACCGGAAAATATAAATGCCCCATGCTGTGTTTTCTTGTTTTGTTTCAGGTCACTTAACATGGTACAGGATTCCTAAATTTAGTTCTCTGTTTCTCCTTGGAAGTAAGCTGTGTTCACTGGACATTCTGTTAGGGTTTTTTTCACCCAGCAGCAAGCTGCAAGCTAATGTGGGAGAGCCTGAATACCATAGCTTGAAGAGAAGGGCTGGGCTCCAAGGGAAGCAGTTAGCTCAGTATCAAAATGAGTCACAGCAAGAGGCCATAAAAATGCTCCCCATCAAAAATGAACAGAATAAAATGAAATGTCTTAAATGAAGAAGGAAGCATATTTTGCCAACTTAGTCCTTGTGTATACTAAGCCAAGGAAACTAGAAAAACTCCAATTCTATTTTGCTATTGGTCTCAGTTCAACTCAAATCAGCAAAGATATGAAGAATATAAACTAAGTATCAGAGATATAGAGAGGAGAAATTTAGAGGCATCTGGCAAATTTTAATCTTTGAAATTTCAACAGAACAATACTTGGCCTTGACAGAAACATTCTACTGTTAAAATATTCTTCAGCCGAAACTCAGAAATGAAGTTGGAGTCTAGCCTTAAAAGCTCTGAATTACCAGGGTGCCAGTGGCTCATTCTTACAATCCTAGCTACTCAAGAGGCTAAGATCCAAGGATCATGGTTCAAAGCCAGCCTGGGCAGTAAAGTCTATGAGACTCTTGTCTCCAATATGCTACTCAGAAAAAGCAGAAAGTGGCACTGTGAGTCAAGTGGTAGAACACTAGACTTGAGCACAAAGAGGCTCAGGGACAGAGACCAGGCCCTGAGTTCTGAATTAGCCTAATAAGGCATTTTTTTCTATGCACAAATAATTTTTAAATGAATTAATGTATGAGGGTTTTTTCCCTAGCTGAATGTGCTTAGCAGTTTCTGACATTACAAAACCACAGGCAGATAAATATTAAGAAAATATATTTAAAGGATATTATTTAAAGCTCCTAAATTGAGACTAATACTGTTTGTGAAACAGATTCAATACCTTGAATATATAGGATGATAATGGAGCATGAAGAGGATAATACTGCAAAAACACAAATTGACTTGTAGCCAAGTCAATGGAAATCATATTCTAGTCACTGACCCAAATGCAAACAATGCTTAAAGTATGGTCACTTCTCTATTCCTTTCTCTTCAAAAGATGATAGAAATGGCCCACAGACAACAATTAATTTTTGCAATGAACAAAATATTTCTCCAGATCAATTAAACCTGGAATGATGATATCATAACCTATGTCCTCATCACTTATGTGGCATCAGCAATTAATATATAGTGGGTTCCCAAGAAATACTGATGGAGAGTCTCATTTGGTAAATTCACAACAACATGATTTGGTGACTTTTTTATATTAAATTTTTTATTATTGTGGAAATACCATACACAGGGTTACAATTACATGGGCAAGATAGTGAGTATATATTAAATTTTTACTATCTTTAAGGTGTTGTACAAAGAAGTTATCATTCACCAGTTGTACAAAGAAGTTATCATTCACCATTTGTGAATTCAGTGTATCTTGATTTGATGTCATGGTGCCTTCAAGAGAAGTTACACTGTGTACCCATACATTGAATTATGTATCTATACCTGCCATTTGTTTAAAAACGGAAGAGTTTTTTGAGGGAATTTTCTTCCAAGAAGCATGCTGTCAGAGTCCTATAATATCCAGAAGATAAGGATTCTTCAAGACAAGTCCTTCAGCTGGGTGCCCATGGCTACTATTTACTCCAGAGGCTGAGATCTGAAGATCTCAGTTTGAAGTCAGCCCAGGCACAAAAGTCTGTGAGACTATCTCCAATAAACTACTCAAAAAAAGCCCAAAGTGGAGCTGTGGTTCAAGTGATAGAGCACTAGCCTTGAGCAAAAAGAAGCTTAGGGACAGTGCCCAGGCCCAGAGTTCAAGCCCCAAGACCAGCAAAACAAAAAACAAAACAAAAAAAAATACCAACAGTCTTTCAACAACAGGTTAGGCATGGTTCATAGAAACTGGATTCTACCCTTTGTAACAAACATGTGGAAAAGAAGTACGTAGTTCTGGTCTCTGAACCACCATAAGAGTAGATAGCCATGTAATTCCACTTTTGACATCAGAATCTATTAAGCCAAGTATGAGAATCAAAAAATTTTGAATAATATTCTGCCAACTGATCATTCCAAAAACTAAATTGTGCTGAGAACTGGTGGCTCACACCTGTAATCCTAGCTACTTGGAGGCCAGAGATCTGAGGCTGAGATCTGAGGATCTTAGTTCAAGGGTAACTCCATGAGACTCTTATCTCCAATAAACTACTCAAAAAAGCCCTAAGTGGTGTGGTGGCTCAAATAGAAGAGTGCTTGCCTTGAGCAAAAGAAGGCCCAGGCCCAGAGTTCAAACCCCAGGACAGAAGAAAAAAAACCCTAAATTATACTCTACAGTAAGAAAAAGGTTTTCAAAGGGGAAACAAAGGAGGAGGCAAAATGTTTGATAAGAAATGTACTGATTACATTGCCCATGAAATTATACCCCCTCTGTACGGTATTTTCACAATGAAAAAAAAGAAAAAGTTTTTCAAAGAAACTAATATTGACTAACCCAACTTTGTGTCATACTTCATAGTGGCTCCAAATATATCTTTAGTCCGATCTCCTAGGATCTGAGTTTTTTTTTTTTTTTTTGGTAGGTCGTGGGGCTTGAACTCTGGGCCTGGGCACTGTCCCTCAGCTCTTCAGCTCAAGGCGAGCACTCTACCACTTGAGCTACAGCACCACTTCCGGTT
>NW_012272592.1:0-1635 GCF_000151885.1 Dipodomys ordii
GGGGCTTGAACTCTGGGCCTGGGCTCTTCAGCTCAAGGCTAGCGCTCTACCACTTGAGCTACAGCGCCACTTCCGGCTTTCTGGTGGTTTGTTGGAGATAGGAGTCTCAAGGTCCCTCCTGCCCGGGCTGTCTTTGAACCGCGATCCTCAGATCTCAGCCTCCTGAGTAGCTAGGATTACAGGCATGAGCCACCAGCGCCCGGCTCATTGCTAACTTTCTAATTCTTAATGTCACTTCCAAATAGAGGACACTGTTTAAATTTAACCTTTTTTTTTCTTGTTGACATTGCTCATAGTGTCAGGACCAGATAAAATATCCTTTAAGTCTGGTATAAAAGGGAAGAAAGGTATTTACTATGGAAAAGAAAGCTAGAAACATGGAAGCATTTACTTACATCAAGAAAAATAAGTTAGCTATGAATGAAGAAACAACTTTTTCATATATGTTGTTATTATAAAAATACTGCACAGAAGGGCTGTAGTTACACGAATAAGGTAATGAGTACATTTCCTATCGAGCATTGTTGCCTCCTCCTTTGGTTTTCCCCTACCAACTTCCCTCTCTACCTCCCCAACTCTTCTCCCCCCCCACCCCCCTCTCCCCCCCCCCCCTCCCCACGCAAAGTTGTAAAGTTTGTTTTCAACATAGTGTCTTATACATCTCATTGTTACAATGGGTCAACCTGTATACTTATTTCAGCATTTTGTTATTTCCCTTTCCCTGCCGACATTAGAAAAATGTATATACAAGATACAGGGGTTATACCATGGGGAAAGAACATACAAGAGAAACAAAAGAAAATCACATAGTACATTTCAAATATGTTAAAAACAATAGCAAGAAAGAAAAAAACCACGTGTCCCTATCTTGGTGTTCATTTGGCTTAGCATCAGGTTACATGGTCATATGTGCACAGCTTTTGACCTCTTCTGCTTGTCCTAGACATATACTAGTTATTGCAAATAAGGGAAACCATGGGGCCTATGTTTCTTTGGGCCTGGATTACTACACTTAATATAATTTTTTCCAAGTCTTTCCATTTCCTAACAAATGGGGCAATGTCATTTTTTCTGATGGAAGCATAGAATTCCATTGTGTATATATTCCACATTTTCTTGATCCATTCATCTACTGAGGGGCATCTAGGTTGGTTCCATAGCTTAGCTATGATAAATAGTGCTACAATAAACATAGTCTTGCTGGTAGCTTTAGTGTGGTCTTGTTTGTGAACATTTGGGTAAATGCCCAAAAGTGGGACTGCTGGGTCATAAGGGAGCTCTATGTGGAGTCTTTTGAGGAACCTCCATACTACTTTCCAAAGTGGTTGAACAAGTTTACTCTCCCACCAACAATGAAATAGGGTTCACTTTTGGCCACATTCCCTCCAGCATCTGTTGTTATTAGATTTCTTGATTATAACTTGAGTGAGGTGGTATCTCAATGTTGTTTTGATTTGTATTTATTTAATAGTTAGAGAAATGATTGAGCATTTCTTCATGTGTCTATTGGTAATCCTTCTTTTCTCTTCAGAGAAGTTTGCCTTTAAATCTTTAGCCAACTTATTTATCTGACAGTTGTTTCTTTGAGGTGTTGGGAAATTTAGTTGTCTGAGTTCTAAGTATATTTTAGGTATG
>NW_012272593.1:0-1846 GCF_000151885.1 Dipodomys ordii
AGAAAACCAGAAGTGGCACTGTAGCTCAAGTGGTAGAGCGCTCGCTTTGAGCTGAAGAGCTGAGGGACAGCGCCCAGGCCCAGAGTTCAAGCCCCATGACCGACAAAAAAAAAAAAAAAGAAGAGAAGTTGGTTCTGCATGGGCAGATCTTGGGATCCAATTCCCCCTCCTGTCCATCACAGTGGACACTAAGCGATGGCTTAGCTTCCCACACACTCATCCCTGCCTTGATCTATATGTCCAGGAAGAAGAGAGGCTGAAGCCCAGACTGAGTCTGTGAATCAGAGGCCAGGCTTCACTCCAGACCCCCGGGAATCAGGGTCAAGGTGCACAAGCTAGGGGCCAAGACAGTCACATCACGCCCCTTACTCTCCGGATTCTGTAGTGGGGGAGAATCTAAGCCAAGAAGTGGGCCAAAGGGGACTGAAGGATGGTCGTGCTGCCCACTGAGCCTTTTTTCCCTCCTGTCCTTCAGGTCTGAGGATTGGTGGAAGGCGAGATCCTTGGCCACTGGGAAAGAGGGCTACATTCCGAGCAACTATGTGGCCCGTGTTAATTCTCTAGAGACAGAAGAGTAAGTATTCCATTCCAGGCTTCTAGAAGGAAGTATGAGTGGGGCCAGCCTGTTCCCATTCCAGGACCCTGCATATCCATCTTCCCTGCCCTGCTTAGCACACCTTCTGAGGCGCTTGGCTTTGCTGGCTCCATCTTCAGCTTGTAGAGAAGCCTCTCTTAGGTGGATACCTCGTAGCTCTTTCTTGTAGAAGCAGTGATGTTGCTTTGCTTGTTGGCATCTGCACTGTCTGCCTCTGTCTGCCTCCATCACAGGATGAGGGCTCCTGCTCTGGGCTGTTGAGATTTCAAACCTGCCTTTACAACTTCCATCTGTGCAGCCCTGGGAAACGTACTTGTCCATTCAGTTCTTTGTTTCCTTGCCTATAAAGTCAGATTAATAAAGGTGATAATTTCATAGAGTACTTGGTCATCCGTGGCTCAGGCCTGTAATCCTTAGCTCTTTAGGAAGCTGAGATCTGGAGGATCAAGATTCAAAGCCAGCCCTGGCAGAAAAGTCCATAAGATTCCATCTCCAAAATAACCAGTGAAAAGTGGGGCTAGAGATGTAGCATGAGCAGTAGAACACCAGCAGAGCAAACAAGCAGAGCAAGTATGAGGCCTTGAGTTCAAACCCCAGTACCAAAAAAACAACAAAACACCTCAGTGGGTATTAGCTGTTTTTCTATCCTGTTAATTACAGAGGAAACAGGAAACAGAGGCCCAGAGAGGGAACACAATTTGCTCATAGCTACACAGAAGGTTTATAACAGGCCAGGGGCCTGCTGACCTGTGTTCTGGGGCTTTTGCAATCACAGTATGTGAGCTGTTCCTCACCTTGGTGAGGATGGGAATGCACTCAGCAGTTAGGACTGCTTCATCCAATATCCCAAATATCCAGGAAGAATGAGAAGTCCCCAGGATGTGGTCTGAAGTTTAGATTCTTTTTGGTGAGAGAATGGGGGGTGGGCAATACTGGGGCTTGAACTCTGGAATTCACACTTACAAAGCAGGCATTCTAACCCTTGAGCAAAACCCTTCACTCTTGTAAAAATCCTGCAAATCTCACCTTTTAGCTCAGAAATTTATGTGGGAAAGGGTTGGCTGAAGCAAAGCAAGCTCAGGTCTGCGCTAGGAAGACCACCAGGGTCCCTCCCCATGGTCACATGACACTTGTGGAATCTGCAGAGCTCAGATGCCTGATCACAATGGATTAAAAAAATGGCCTCAGCGGGGCCCGGTGGCTCACGCCTGTAATCCTAGCTACTCAGGAAGCTGAGATCTGAGGATCACA
>NW_012272594.1:0-3049 GCF_000151885.1 Dipodomys ordii
CAAGCGCTCTACCACTGAGCCACCTTCCCATCCCCTAGTTTTATTTTAATAAAGTATCATTCTGACTTAAGTTGTCTGAAATCCTTCAAACTGTAAGGAATTAATATTGCCTTTTTTATGTAACTGAGTAGAGACCATTAAAATAATTGTGAGCTGGGTCATATTAGATATTAGTACCTGTGACAACATGTTAGGGCTTGATATTCTTCCCAGTGAAAGATGATTTACTAATTTCATAGTATTTTTATTGCTGAAATCTCTCTTGATTTGATTCTCATAATTTCTTAGAATAGGAGAGGAGATTATCATTCTTGTGTGAGACTATGCAGACTACGATCCATGATCCATATAGGAATCAGAGACCTGATTCATAGAGGGTACACTGTGGTGCTCACTGCTTCTTACTATATTTTTTATTTACTCTTTTTTTTTTTTTGTAAGAGTAATCTGTGGATTTATCCCAGGGCCTTCTGCTTGCTAGACAAATGTTATACCACTTTAGGTATACCTCAAAGCATTTGTTTTGAAATAAGAACTCACTAACTTTGCCAGGTTGGCTTGAGCTCATGATCCTCCTGACTGCTTTTTGAGTATATGGGATTACAGGTATTTGTTAGGTTTTTAAAAAGAGGTAGCCGAGTAAGAACAGCAGCATGCACGTGGTATTCAGGTAAGGGGTAGGTTTATTCATCGTTCTGCCTGGCACCAGGCCATCTTGGTCCTCCACATGGTGGGGAAAGGCCTGGGAAAGAGAGCTAGGAGAGCTGGGAAAGAGAGAGAGAAGAGCTAGAAAAGAACAGAGAGAGAGGAGAGAGCAGAGAGAGCTAGAAAAGAGCAGAGAGAGAGCTAGAAAAGAGAAGGGATCTGGGAAAGAAAAGAGAAGGAAAAAGTTGGGAGCTAGAAAAGAGCAGAGAGAGAGCATCTGGGCCTGTGCTAGGCCTTGTCTAGGGTATGGGCGGAGAAGGGTGTGGCCACATCAGATTCAGATGTGACCTCAGCAGATGCAGATGTGGCCTCTTCCAGGTGTGCCAGTTGTCTAGGTAACGCAGGTACTGGGTGGAGACTTTGCTGTGAGGAGGGTGGAGTCTGCTCACCATCCAGGAGCGGACCTTATAGTATTCAACAACCATACCTGACTCTTACTAAACTTCTTTTCGAAGTCATCACGATCATCGTTCAAGCTTGGCCATTTTCTTCATAATTTTATAGTAGTAGCTAATAGGAATATAATTTTAAAATATGAAGTATTTATTTTTGGCCATTCTTTAAAGCTAAAGCAATGCACATTTATAGTGTTTATTTACAAAACTGTATCTTTGTCCTATAAAGTAAAACAGGACCTAGAAAGTTTAAAGCTTTTCCACACTCATTAGTTTCTTACCATAAAGCAAGCTTTCTAATGCTTTTATAAAAACTCTAGCTAAAATCAACTTAAAATGTTTATTAAAATGTTGAATGAGTAAATAGAATTGTCTTTGATTTGCAGGACATCAGGCAATCTTTTTTCTTTTTGGTCATGGGGCTTGAATTCTGGGCCTGGGTGCTGTCTGTGAGCTCTTCAGCCCAAAGCTAGTGCTCTACCACTTGGGCCACAGAGCCACTTCCTCAGGCAATCTTATTGTATTTCATTATGTTGCCACTTAGCTTAATCCCTGCAGAGTAATATCAGGTAGAATGTTACCTTTTAATATCTGAATACCTATTCTACTGTTTACTCCTTTTCCTGATACTTCCTTTGGAGAAGAACACAGATTTTCAATGTTGATTCAGTCTTCAATTAGTAGTTTTAAAGGGCAGTGATTTTCTTTAGAAATGTTCCAGGATGCAGTTGTCTATTTAAAAATTTGTTTAAAAGAGGAGGTGATAAAGATGGTAAAGATTTGCTTCTGAATAAAATGAGTCAGAGTAGCAAAAAAGAAACTTCTGAAGAGATATAGAGAGGATGAGACCACTAGAAACAGGAATGTAGGGGCTGAGAAGGTGGCTCGGTGGTGTAGTGCTTGCCTTGCATGCATGAGGCCCTGGGTTTGATTCTTCAGCACCACATAAGCAGAAAAAAAAGCCGGAAGTGGTGCTGTGGCTCAAGTGGTAGAGTGCTAGCCTTGAGCTGAAGAGCTGAGGGACAGCCCCCAGGCCCAGAGTTCAGGCCCCACAACCAGCAAAAAAAAATTAATTTAAAAAAAGAAACAGGAATGTAAAAGCAGTGACAGGACACCTGAAAGGCAGACAAATGCAACAGATGAATGTTGAAAACACTATGCAGCTCCATCCAGTCTCTGTATGAGTAAAAGGAAGCTGAAACTACAACCACAAGTAAGCCAAATGTCCCTGGCAACAGACTGGCAGACCTATAATATATTAACCTTATACTTTTCTTAAACCTATTGTGGAAGTACAGAGTGACAATGACTACTCTGCATAGCAGACTTGCACTGGAGAAGAAAAACATTCTGTTGATTCCAGTATCTCACCATGCTATAGCCAGGCAACATCTTGAAAGAGGGCTTATTGTTTAAGACTGAGCTACTAGGGATCAGAAAACAACAGCTGTGGGCTTGGGAACAATGTGCCTCGGTAGGAGATGGCCATCAGAGATGTCATGGAGATGACAAGAGTTTAACATGGATTTGTGGAGTTTTTTTTAAAAAATTGGTTGTTCAGCTGATGATGGGGGATGGTGGCTGGTGGCACCAACTTTTCTGGTGAGGAGAAAGCTCTGTCACCTACGCATTATTGTGGGGTCAATTCAAATGAAAATGCAAACACAACTTAGGGACACATCAAAGGCTACCCAAAGAAGTTTATGACCACAAGTGCCTACATTAAGACAACCAAGGAGAGGAGATGTCTATGAATTAGCCAATGATTATCCTCATATTCTTAGAAAAGTAAGAATAATGGTATATAACATGTGAGCACCGTTATATATTACAGATTGTGATAGACAATTTGCTCCAGGAAAGTTAGAATGAACTTGTGACTTTAAATGAGCATCATTATTCCACAATACTGTGAATTTCCGGAAATTATGTAATCACTTAATCACAAT
>NW_012272595.1:0-2558 GCF_000151885.1 Dipodomys ordii
AAAAAATTATATTAAGTGAAGTAAGCCAGGCCCAAAGAAACATAGGTCCCATGGTTTCCCTTATTTGCAATAACTAGTATATGTCTGAGACAAGGTCAGATAAGTTGATGTTAAGCGAAATGAACCCCAAGATAAGTATTAAAATGTTTTTTTTTCATGTGATTGTTTCTAACATATTTATAAGATGATTTCTCTGTTGCTTTGTATGTCCCTCCCCCATGGTATAACACCTGCTTTCACTGTATTTGATGTTGGTATAATTTGTGGAAGGGAAGAAAAAAAAACAAATCGTTTAAATAGGGATACAGGTGGACCCATTGCAACAACGAGAAGTATAAGTCTTTATGTTGAGAAACAAACTTTACAACTTTGGCGGCAGGGGGGAAGGGGGGTGGATAGGGGACACAGGGTGGGGGGAAAGGGGGGAGATGGGAAGGGATGGTAAGGAGAAAGAAAGGAGGAGGCAACAATGCTTGGTAAGAAATGTACTCATTATCTTGTCCATCTAATTGTAACTCCTCTGTACAGTATTTTCACAATAAAAAAGTCTAAAAAAATAAAAAAGAAGCAGTATGGAACAATCACAATTGTAAACATGAAGATATTCCTAATCATTGACAGTGATGATGGTGATAAATTTAGTGATATAAAAACAAAATTAGTTGGTGCTGATATTTCCCTCCTGTAACCCTAGCCAGGTAGGGGGCTGAGAGTGGGAGAATGATGGTTAGAGGTCTTCACCCCATTCAAAAACAACTATCAAAAAAAGTAGTGGAGTGGTGGCTCAATTGGTATAGTACAGGCCTAGCAAGCTGGATGATCTGAATTCAAATTCTAGTTCTACCAAAAAATTAGAGAAAACGATGGAAGGATGTACTAGAAAACAATGAAGTGCTTAATAATTATGTTTAAGAGTAAAACAGTCTAAAAATAATTTTAATTGTCAGGAAGAAAGAAAAGTATGTATTTGGATATGGTTAGGCCAGTGATTTTTATGAAACATTTAAAGATAGCACTAAAGGAAGAGAAATAGAATGTAATTTTATTACCCATGGACAATGTTGAATAAAGAAAACTTTGAATTCTTAACTGAATAGGAAAAAGAAAGTACATGCTACAAGGAATATATAAGGTGATGGAAAGTGATCCAAACGTATCTGAAATTTAAATAAATGTAAATAAACTCATCAGTTAAAGAATAGAGTTTATTGAAATAGATTTTTAAAATATCATCTTCCCTGCTCATAAAAAATACACTTAAAATGTGGCACAGGAAGGCTAAAAGAGAAAAATTATTCCATGAAAATAATAGCTGCAAAAGGCCAGTATAGCTATGATACAGCTGGTGATACTTAATTTTAAGTATTGATACCTAATTTTAAGCTATTTAATTTTAAATAAAAGTGAGAAAATATGTACACACATATGTATGCACATGTACATATATATTAGGAAAAATATATATACTTAAAAAGATGGAAAATTCACTATGTCAAAGTCATAGGAACAATAAAACAAAGCATGCACAAAAATTCTAAACCCAAGCATAACAAACAAAAAAGAATAAAAGTGGCCAAAATTACCTGAAAACTTGACAGATCCATAGTCACATTATCGGGTAATTCTTTCAACAATTACTGCATCTAGAAAATAATCTTGAGAAAGTAAATCAAGCAAAATTAATAACTTTGATCTAATTCACTTATGTAAGAATTTTTACTGAAGAGTTAAAGAATATATATTCTTCCTAAACACTGACCATGAAATGGTATCAAAACAAATCTTAAATGAGGGGGAGTGGCTCTGGAGGCTGCATCAGGCAAAGGATAGTCTGAAATCCAGAGGGTAGTCATGTTTCTTTTTAGAAACTAAAGACAAACCTGAATATAATATTGGTCATTGAAGAGCTCATCAAAACTATGTATGAGCTAAAACAATCTCTAAATGCAATTGTTTGTAGCTGCTGATTATTAAGTCCAAGCTACAGATACACAAACTATGCGAAACTTATCTTTTCGCCATTGTGTGCTTATTTTTAAATTGGCTGCAAGAATCTTATTTTTCAATTTATATTTTCCACAATATATGTAATTAGTGCACTCAGAGAATATTTAGCTCCAATTAATAGAAATGAAATATGTCAACTGCCCAATAAATAAGTGGGCTAAAGACTTACAGAGAAACTTCTCTGAAGAGGAAAGAAGGATGGCCAATAGACACACGAAGAAATGCTCAGCCTCCCCAGCCATAAGAGAAATGCAAATCTTTTCATTGTATTTGATGTCGGTATAATTTGTGGAGGGGAAGGGAAAAAACAAATCGTTTAAATAGAGATACAGGTGGACCCATTGCAACAATGAGATGTGCAAGTCATTATGTGGAAAACGAACTTTACAACTTTGGTGGGGGGTGGGGAGGAGGATTGGGTTGGGGGCGGAGGAGGGGGAAGATGGGAAAGGATAGGAAGGGGAAACAAAGGAGGAGGCTACAATGCTTGATAAGAAATGTACTCATTATCTTGCCCATGTAATTGTAACCCCTCTGTACAGTATTTTCAC
>NW_012272596.1:0-2517 GCF_000151885.1 Dipodomys ordii
GGAAGTGGTACTGTGGCTCAGGTGGTAGAGCGCTAGCCTTGAGCTGAAGAGCTGAGGGACAGCGCCCAGGCCCAGAGTTCAGGCCCCACGACCGGACCAAAAAAAAAAAAAAAAAATACCTTCTGAAGTATAAAGAGCCTGTTCAAGGCTCAACTGGGCTATGTAAGGATACCATGTCTCAAACTGACATCAAGCAACCAAAAAAGAAAAAAATGCTAATCATATTATTTAATCAGAAGGAATTTAAGTAGACATAAACCTGTGTGTTTAAAATGCTGTGGGGAAAAAAATCATGTAAGATTCTATGAACATGGTTGAGGCACAGAAAAGATTTTCCAAAATATAATCATGAGGGTTTTTTCATTTTTTTAGTTTCATTCTTGTTTTTGTTTTGTTTTTGTTTATTTTTTTGTCGGTCATGGAGCTTGAACTCTAGGCCTGGACACTGTCCCTGAGCTCTTCAGCTCAAAGCCAGCACTCTACCACTTCAGCCACAGTGCCACTTCCAGTTTTCTGGTGGTTAACTGGAGATAAGAGTCTCACAAAGTTTCCTGCCCGGGCTGGCTTTGAACCATGATCCTCAGATCTCAGCCTCCTGAGTAGCTAGGATGACAGGCGTGAGCCACTGGCGCCTGGTTTGTTTCATTCTTTCCCATGTTTTGTGTGTGTGTGTCTGTGTGTGTGTGTGTGTGTGTGTGTGATTTTTTTCCCACAGTGAGCACATCTTTGTTATAATTAGAATGGAAAAGATATATAGAGAACCACTTGACCTGATAGATGCTCTTGGGGTTGATGACTTTAGGAATGGCCTGAGGTTCCCTGCTACAACCTTCTTCATCAGAGGAAGTGCCAGAGGAGTGATCTAATGTGGCTCTATTAACAGCATGACTGATTTTTTGAGGCAGTTCCCATTTCTCCCATCTGCCTTTAAAAGAAGCAATCGTAAAGGGATGGTTTTTCTCACCATACCTAAGTAGGAAAAAAAAAAAGACTCATTAAGGATTCAAAACTTGGCACCAATTTTATCTCTAATCTTCTCTGAAACAATAGGCTACATTTTAAGAAAAAATTAAATGGGATAGATCAAGAATAAAAACAAATCAAAAAAGGATATATGTGGACCCATTTCAACAATGAGATGTACAAGATGTTATGTTGAAAATGAACTTTACAACTTTGGCATGGGGGGGTGGGGATAGGAGGTCAGTGATAGGAAGGGGCAACAAAGAAGGAGGCAACAATGCTTGATGAGAAATGTAGTCATTACCTTGCTCTCATAATTTTAACCCCTCTGCATGGCATTTTCACAATAAAAAATTAATAAAAAATTAAAAAAACAAAAAAATAAAAACAAATCAAAGGATACTATGACCTGCAGCTACCACATGGCTATAATTAGTAAAGATATTCTGTAAGCGCTGTTTTGGTGGATTATTCTAAAAAAAGGGGAAGAACAGTTACTTTTGGTTCAACTAGTAGACTGAATTGTCCCTCACAGTAGAAAACCCTTCTTCCGTCCTGATATTGCCTACAGTACTTAGAAGTTTGTTTGCAAGTTTGCAACAAGGTGTAGTGATTAAAGTCACATTGCAAATACTCTGCAAAAGTCTTTGCACTTGCCTCTCCATTCACTCCTAATAGAAATCTGTGTGACCACGATGGAAAAATCTTAACCTGCAGTATCCTTGTTGCTAAATGGAGGCTGAGGAGCATCATCTTTCACAAAGCTATAGAGAACAGGTTAAATAACCTTAAAGTTTTTAGGAGCACATAAACTATGAGATTACTCACCTACAGCATACTTCAAAGGGATCCACCCATATGGTCATCTCCTTAGGAAGTCCCAGGTGAGAAAAACTCACGTTACTCTCAGCACATGCTCTTTCTAAAAGGGGCTCTTTATTTGGATTATTTATCCTGATACACCTTGGGAGTAGAAAAGGAAAGTAAATGAAGACATGATAATGGTTCCAGAGCTGGAAAATCATATCGTGGGTATACTATTCAATACCACAACTCCCTCTTTGCTCCTATCTTTCCCCCACTTTCTCCACCCTTAAAAGTGGGACTAAAGCCGGGCGGTGGTGGCTCACGCCTGTAATCCTAGGTACTCAGGAGGCTGAGATCTGAGGATTGCGGTTCAAAGCCAACCTGGGCAGGAAAGTCGGTGAAACTCTTATCTCCAATAAACCACTAGAAAACCAGAAGTGGTGCTGTGGCTCAAGTGGTAGAGCGCTAGCCTTGAGCTGAACTGCTGAGGGACAGTGCACAGAGGCCTAGGGTTCAGGCCCCACGACTGACAAATAAACAAACAAATAAATAAATAAATGGAAGAGTGGAAAGAAAGAAGTGAGGGAGGGAAGGAAGCAGGGCGTGGAGGAAAATATTAGACAGTAATACAACAAGGGATTAAAATACCTTCTGGGGCTGGGAAGGTGGCTCAGTGGTAGAGTGCTTGCCTTGCATGCTCAAGGCCCTGGGTTCGATTCCTCAGCACCACATAAGCAAAAAAGAAAA
>NW_012272597.1:0-1122 GCF_000151885.1 Dipodomys ordii
CCAATCGACTTCAGCAACTCATCAAAAAAAAAAAAAAAGGGCCCGGGAGGGGGGCCCAGTGTAGAGCACTGTGTTTCCAAGAATGTGGCCTAAGTTTCCATTCCTCGGCACCACATAAGCAAAAAAAGCTGGAAGTGGTGCTGTGGCTCAAGTGGTAGAGTGCTAGCCTTGAGCTGAAGAGTTCAGGCCCAGAGTTCAGGCCCGACAACCGGACCCCCCCCACCTGCAAAAAAAAAAAAAGAAAGAAAGAAATGGCTGATTTGAATGAAACTCTGGACCAAGATGTTTTTGAATGTATTGTGTGGTTCCTGAACCACTTCAGACAAGAATTTTAGATCCCATAAAGAGGATCACACAGAACTCATTTATGTCCAGAAATGAAACAAACAAACTCTATAACAAAAGTACTTCTCTGTAAACATCCTGTGCCTCTTTTTGTAGCTCTAAACTAACTTCCCTTTAAGTCATAACCTCAAAATAAATATTAACAATGTTTGTAATCTGTTCTTTACCTAGGTCAATATCTTGATTTAACTTCCTGTTTCAACTTTTTCATGATGTGGGATGCTAACCAGCAGAGATAGGATTTCTAGGTACAGAGCTGAATTTCTGTTCCTTCCTATGCTATGACATATTATATCTTTCCAATGATCTCTAACCATTGTGCCAAGTTCCCTTGTGTTTCCTTTCTGAATTCTCTAGGCACAATGAAATACCTTTGCTACCAAAGATGGTATTCTTTCCTAAAGAAGGTTACTTCTGCCTAAAACATACAATGAGGTCCAAGTGGTACAACCACCTGTTTTTGTTTTTAAATCTTCTTCATTGCCCAGCGCCAGTGGCTCACACCTGCAATCCTAGCTACTCAGGAGGCTGAGATCTGAGGATCATGGTTCAAAGCCAGCCCAGGCAGGAAAAGACCATGAGACTCTAATCTAATAAAGCACTCAGAAAACCAGAAGTGGGAAGTGGCACTGTGTGGCACTGTGGCTCAAGCGGTAGAGCGCTCGCCTTGAGCTGAAGAGCTCAGGGACAGCGCCTAAGCCCAGAGTTCAAGCCCCATGACCAAAAAGAAGAAGAAGAAGAGGAGGAAGAGGAGGAGGAAGAGGAGGAGGAAGAGGA
>NW_012272598.1:0-2229 GCF_000151885.1 Dipodomys ordii
TGGCTCAAGTGGTAGAGTGCTAGCCTTGAGCTGAAGAGCTGAGGGACAGCGCCCAGGCCCAGAGTTCAGGCCCCACGACCGGACCCCCCCAAAAAAATCAACATAGGTGGTGGTATGGACCAGGCCTTAGGGATGGGGAGCTGAAGGATTGTGATTTCAGGGCAGTGAGAGATTCCCGTCTCTCAATAAGTTGGTATCGTGGCAAATGCCAGTGAGTCCAGTTACTTGGGAGGCTGAAGGCAGGAGGAACTCGGATCTGGTCTGAGGCTGGATCTGGGCAAAACAGAACACTCTATCTGAAAAATAACTAAAAGATCTGTGAGTATCACTCAAGTGGTTGAGCACCTGTCTAGCAAGCATGAGGCCTTGAGTTCAAACAGCTGTACCACCAAAAACAACAACAAAAAAAACCCTACCAGTCACTTTACATAACTAACCTCTCTCATGTTCACAACACTGTTGAGGTAGGTGGTGGTATTTTTCCTGAAGACCTAGAACACAAATGTGGAGGAGTCTAATCCCCATCCTTGTGCACTCTGACTCTAAACCAGAGCATCTCCCCCTAGCAATACTATACCAACACCAGTGGGCAGATCTGCAAACTCAGTTCTTATGTCAGAGGGTCTCCTAGTCTCCTCCAACCTACCTACAAGTGATACCTTGTTTTGTCATCCAGAAAATGGGTGCAAATAAAAACTAATACTTAAAAAATATTGGGCTTGCTAGGCAGACCACCTGGACCACACTGGACTGGCATGGATCATGATCTCCTTATACATGCTTCAGACATATGGGGACAAGAGGCCCCTCCTATCACCGCCCAGCTCATTACGGTTGAGATATATATAGTCTCACCAACTCCACTACCACATTTAAACATCCTGACCTTAGCCTCCCTCCAAAGTAGCTAGGATTACAAGAATGAGTCACTGTGCCTGGAAGTCCTAGAGTTTAAAGTCAGAGCTGAGCACTTGGTAGGCAGGGGCTCTACTGCTTGAGCCATGCTTCTAGTCTGATCAGAACACTTTATTTTTGTCCATCGTGGGGCCTAAACTCTGGGCCTGGGCGCTGTCCCTCAGCTCTTCAGCTCAAAGCTAGCGCTCTACCACTTGAGTCACAGCACCACTTCTGGCTTTTTCTGCTTATGTGGTACTGAGGAATCGAACCCAGGGCTTCATGCATGCTAGGCAAGCACTCTACCGCTAAGCCACATTCCCAGGCCTCAGGGCCCTTTAAAAGAGGATCTTTGGCTTCTAGTATTAAGTAGAAGGCAAAAACCAAGCTATGCATCGAGAAGATACACAGAATGCAACTTCAGATGATTGAGTTAAGTGGATGAATGTGAGTGGTCCTGAGGAAGGTCCTTCCTTGGCGATGTCCTTCCTGAGAGCGGATTCCTGCTAGGAAAGGGGAGCTAAGACTGGCGCAGCCAGCTGTAAACAGCTGCATAAACAGTGGGACGCACAGCTGTGGTCTCCGGGGAAGGCGAGGTTGGGTTTTCAGGAGGCTTGGGACTGTCCCTGATGAGGTGTTCAGAAGCTAGAGAAGGATGTGTAGATGGCACCTCTTCTTTTGCCAGGCTGAGGTGTGGAGCGGAGCTCTTGGCCAAGAGACCAAGTGGAAGTCTCGTTAAGACCTAGATGCTGCCAAGATTTGGGGGAAGAGTTTTTGGTTTCCCGAGGTCTGCTCGAGGCAGTCCCTGCCTTCTAAATTCTGCAGAGCAGAGTCGGGCTGTGGCAGGTGTCTCTCCACGTGTACTGTCAGCCTGGTGGCTGGAGTGGAAAGAAAAGGAAACAGATCGCTAATTTGCCTCTCTGCGATGTCTCCAAATCGGAAGGCGTTACTCAGGTCCAGGGACCAGTGGGGTTCTCTGCCCACCCCCCCCCCCACTCCCGCCAGCGCCATCCTGTTCTTCCCCTTCCTGAGTCTGGCGGAGGCCAGGAGCTGGCGGAGGCCAGGAGCTGGCGGCGCCAACGCTCCCCGAAAGGGCGCTCGCGGGCCGGGGCCGCGCGCTCGCAGCTCCCGGGGGAAGCGGGGTTGCCAGGTTGGGTTCACGCCTCCGCCCGCTCGCAGATTGCCCCGGGCTGAAGGCGCCACCTCTGGCGCCCAGGCGCGAGCCGCCCCTCCCGCGCGGCGGTCCTCTCTCTCTTCTCCGCCCTCTCCGTGCTCCTTCCCGGCCCCGCGCCTCCCTCCACCTCGGCCGACTCGCGAGCCCGCCGGCGCCCGGGG
>NW_012272599.1:0-2932 GCF_000151885.1 Dipodomys ordii
CACGCCGCGGGCATCCGCATCTTCGCGGTGGGCGTGGGCGCCGCGCTCCGGGAGGAGCTGCATGAGATCGCCTCCGAGCCCAAGGCCGCGCACGTCTTCCATGTGTCCGACTTCGACGCCATCGACAAGATCCGGGGCAAGCTGCGCCGGCGCCTGTGCGAGAGTGAGTGCTCCCAGCGGTGTGGCCCAGAGGGATGGATAGATGAAGGGATGGGTGGATGGAGGGATGGGTGGATGGAGGGATGGAGGGATGGGTAGATGGAGGGATGGGTGGATGGAGGGATGGAGGGATGGATAGATGAAGGGATGGGTGGATGGAGGGATGGGTGGATGGAGGGATGGAGGGATGGGTAGATGGAGGGATGGAGGGATGGGTAGATGGAGGGATGGGTGGATGGAGGGATGGGTGGATGGAGGGATGGAGGGATGGGTAGATGGAGGGATGGGTGGATGGAGGGATAGGTGGATGGACAGATACAGGGAGGAGGGAGGGAGGAATGGGTGAATGGATGGGTTGGGGAGGAATAGCTGGATGGATGGAGGGATGGAGGGATGGGTGGACGGATAGATGGAGGGAAGGATGGATAGATGGATGGATGGATGGAGGGAGGGATAGGTGGATGGATTTTTAGAGGGAGGAAGAAGGGAGGGATGGAGGGAAGGATGGATGGATAGATGAAGGGATGGGTGGATGGGTGGATGCATAGATGGAGGGAAGGATAGGTGAATGGATGGATGGAGGGAGGGATGGGTGCAGGGATGGATGGAGGGATGGATGGATGGAGGGAGGGAGATGTTGGATAGATTGATAGATGATAGAAACATGATGGATTGATGATACAAGATGGGTAGATGGTAGATTTAGAGATGATAGATATATGACAGATGATTGATAGATGATAAATTGATAGATGACTGATGGAGGATAGATAATTTATATATGATAGATGATTGATAGACAGATGTGTATATATATATGTGTGTTTTGTTTTGCTTTGTTTTTGTGCCACTACTAGGGCTCGAACTTAGGGTCTGAGTACTCTAATGCTTGCGTCACAGCTCCACTTCAGATAGCTATGAGTGTCTTGGACTTTCCTGCCTGAGTTGGCTTTGAATTGTGATCCTCTGATCCTAGCATCCTGAGTAGCTAGGATGATAGGCACACAGCTTGTTTTAAAATGATCTGTCTGGCCTCTCCCTCCAGGGCAGAGTCAAGGGCAGAGATGGAAGGGCTTTGGGGATTTAGAGTTGGCTCAAATCCTCCCACAACTATGATACTGTTGAAAGCTGAAGGTCTGGGAGGCTCGTGCTAGCGTGGGCTGTAGACTGTGCAGAGCTACTGAGGGTATGAGAAATCAAGCAGAAAAATAGTCTCAAGCATGTTAGTGGAGAGTGCCATGCATCCTACATCAGCCCCTTGGAGATGGTCAGGGGCTGTGTATTTCAGGGGCTGAGAGTTGACTATTCTTGGAGATGGCCAGAGTAAGGTCTCTAATTGTTTGTCTGGGACCTGTTCATTGTGGTCGGGGCTGGGGGCAGGGTGGGAGTCTTGGGTAACTGGCCCACAGAGAGCTGGCAGCCCTTCTGTGCTGATGTGGAAATCTGACCTCCAGTCATTTGATGCTACGTGCTTTCTGAAGGTAGGATTATGGAGTTTCTTTCCCAAGACGCAGCCTGTCTCTCCTGTCTGCCTCTGCCTGCTTCATTCAGGTGGCATTTGTCCCTGGCTCCCAGTAAGAGCTGGGTGGCTGTCCTCTCTGGGACCAGCAGCCACCGTGCTTTGAGGCTGCTGGTGGGCTAAGAGCAGAGCCACAGCCTGTCTTACTGACTGGTAGGTGTTTGAGCGAACTCTGGCTGGGAATCCCAGTGGGTTCCACTGTGGCTGGGGGGCGGTGGGAAGGCCTTTGGGGCTGGGGCAGTGTTGGGAGGGGCTGTCCATGCTGTCCATGTAGGCTACTGGGTGTGGCTGTGCAGAAATGTGCCTGGCCTGCAGCCCAGGGAAGAAATAGCTAGACCATTCCAGAAACTGGAACGGCACTAGGTTTCCTTGCCCCACTGTGACTCCCTGTGGTGCTTACTTAACACACTTAGGGATTCGTTCATTATTTGTCTTTTGGGGTATCTACAGCGGTGTGGCCTTGTACTGATTTCTTGAGCCACAGAAAACGATGAGACACAGCCTTTGTCCTCCAGGGGTTCCTAGTCTTAGAGCTGGGAAAGGCACAGGATGTGTGCCAGAGACACAAAGGGTCAGGTGGTCTCACGGTAGGTCCTTGTGTGGTGGCCTTTGTGTGGAGAGCTCCCTGGAGGAGGTGGACCCAGGCCACTCCTGAGCCGCATAGGTCCGAGAAGGAAGAGGCAGTGTGGCATTATCCAGGGATGCTGGCATGGTCAATATGGCTGGGTTGCCAGAGGGAAGTGGAGGGTTGTTGGGCCTTGCCTGATGGTCAGAGGTTCGCTACAGAAGGTTAGGACATCATCAGGTTTTTACTCATGGGTCTGGCCTGTCAGATCTGCAGAAAGCAGGGAAAGGGTGTGTTGGCCGTTGACGTTTAGAGAGCTGTGCTTTGGGAGAGATCACTGAAGAGAACAGTGAGGGCACAAGTACCCAAAGGGCCGTGTGAAGCCAGCCTGTCCTCTGGGGTGCAGCCAAAGGCCTTGGCTGTGGACGTAACATCCGTGGCCTCACTTGATCCTTGTTGACCACCCCTGTCATCTCCTCTTATCCATCTGAGCCCTTGGGTTGCTGGGAAGGGGAAAGGACCCCAAGGAGCCAGCCTGGGCAGGACTGGGCTAAAGGGTTGTCTTAGGGAAACACTCACCAGAAATCTGGGCCGAGGAGAGCCAGACACCGCATCATAGCTTCATCTAAGAAGTCCAGTGTGGAAAGTCAGGGCGAAGAACACAAGACGTCATCCCAAACACCTTGCTC
>NW_012272600.1:0-3589 GCF_000151885.1 Dipodomys ordii
AAAAGAAAAAAGCCGGAAGTGGCGCTGTGGCTCAAGTGGTAGAGTGCTAGCCTTGAGCTGAAGAGCTGAGGGACAGTGCCCAGGCCCAGAGTTCAGGTCCCACGACCGGACCCCCCCCAAAAAAAACAAAGTGTACTTACAAAATGTTTTCAAAATCAAATTAATTTGTGGATGATCTTTTACAGACTCTGAAGTAGAGAAAAATTAAGATTTTCTCCTAGGAGGTGAGCAATTTAAATGTTCATTTTTTCACTTGAGAAATGAAGGGGGAATCAGTTTTTTTGCTATCTGCCCTAGTCCTGGGGGAATTCAACCCAGAGCTTCATTATGCTACACAACTGCTCTACCATTGAGATACACTCCCAGCCAACAAAGGAAGAATTCTGACAGTTGGAGTACATTTTCTTTTCTTTTCCCTTTTTATTTTTTTTGTTGTTGTTGGTCATGGGGCTTGAACTCTAAACCTGGGTGTTTCCCCTGAGTTCTTAACCTCAAGGTGAGTGCTCTACCACTTAAGCTAGAATGCCACTTTCTGGAGTATATTTTCTGTGATTGATCTCAGGACCTGGGCACTGTTCCTGGGCTTCATTTGCTCAAGGCTAGCACTCTACAACTTGAGCCACAGCTCCATCTCCATGTTTTTCTGTGTATATGGTGTTGAGGAATTGAACCCAGGGCTTCATGCATGCTAGGCAAGCACTCTACCACTAGGCCACTTTCCCAGCCCCAAAATTCATACTTTATAATACTATTTGAAGTTAGTTCAATTTACTTTGGATGTTCAGGCCTGTATGATTTCTTTGTATTTTAAGACTGACATAAGCATAAGGAAAGTTCTTGAAAAGTTCTTGGCAAAATCAATTCTTAGGAGAGTTCTAG
The DNA here is from genome assembly GCF_000151885.1 of Dipodomys ordii. Lineage (NCBI taxonomy): Eukaryota > Metazoa > Chordata > Mammalia > Rodentia > Heteromyidae > Dipodomys > Dipodomys ordii. The sequence goes on from NW_012272600.1 coordinate 880, forward strand.
GAAGTGAAATTGTTCTAAGATAATCTGTTGTGAATCGCATTTCCAGTTTGTCAAAAAGCAGTTAACCTAACCAGGTACTAGCAACTCACATATGTAATTCCAGCAGCACTGGAGGCTGAGGCCCAGGTCTGGGATCAAGGTTTGAAGCCAGCCCACGCACAAGTCCAAGACACTTTGTAATTACCTAGCAAAAAGCTGAAAGTGGAAATGAGGCTTAAGTGGTAATAACATCAGCCTTGAGAGAAAAGGCAAGAGGTCTTGAATTCACACACTGAGTGGCTATTACCTTAAGAGTTGTTCTTAGCAACTCTTTGCTATTTTGGAAGTAATCTCAGGTGGTTTTGACTGAAGTGAAAGGTCAGGCTAGATGAGTCATGTAATCTCCAATTTACTGATATTTATTTTATTTTTTTTGTCAGTTGTGGGGGCTGAACTCTGGGCCTGGGCCCTGTCCTTTAGCAATTCAGCTCAAGGCTAGCGCCCTACCACTTGAGCCACAGTGCCACTTCCGTCTTTTTCTGCGTATGTGGTGCTGGGGAATTGAACCCAGGGCCTTATGCATGCGAGGCAAGCACTCTGCCACTGAGCCAACTTCCCAGCCCTGGTATTTATTTTATAATTGTATTGTTATTATTAAGATTAATTCGCTAGTATTTTAAGAAAGGCTCAAATTATATACATGGTTAATCCCAATGTTTTGGTTCCAATGATTGTGAACATTCCTGATCTTAGTCATGGTCAGTCCTGTAGGTGGGGCCCTTTGTCTCAAGGACTATGAAGAATTAAACTCCTGGAGTAGAAGGTGAGATGAGTACTGAAGCTTATTTAGGAAGGAAAAAAAAGTTCCCACAGCAGGGTCAAGAGGTGGTTATCATTCGAAGTCCTTTGTCTAATTGTATTTAGTTTGTGAAGGTATTGGGATTTGAACTCAGAGCTCAGATGCTGTTTCTTAGCCTTTTCTTGCTGAAGACTGACACTCTAGCATTTGAGCTACAGTTCCACTTTGGGGTTTTTGTGGTTACTTGGAAATAAGAGTCTCAGATTTTTCTGCCTAGGATGGCTTTAAGCTTTGATCCTTAGATCTCAACCTCCTGATATCTAGAAAAAAAATTGTGATATTTTAACAAGTTACCACCCATTCCTTTCTTGTCTTCCAAGAATGAAATTTATGAGCATGGAAGTATGACATTCATTCAAGCCAAAAGAGAAACAGGCTGTGTGCTGGTAGATCCATGCTTACTCCATGCTACTCAAGAGGCTGAGATCTGAGGATCACAGTTCACAGCAAGGCTGGGGGGGAAACAGCTGTAAGTCTCTTATCTCCAATTAACCCCAAAAAGCTGGAAATCAAGGTCAAGTGGTAGAGCCTTCAACACAAAAGCTCAAGGACAGTGCGGGGAGAAGGAAAGGGAAAGAGGGTGAGGGACAAAGAAAGAGACAGATGGGGAGGGAGAGGATAGGAAGAGTGGAAGAAGGGAAGGGAGAGGAGGGAGAGAAGAGGAAGAGTAGAGGGAGAGGTAAAGGAAGAGAGGAAGCGGGAGAGGGAAGGGGAGAAGGGAAAGGGAAAGGAAAAGGGAAAGGGAAAAGAAAGGGGAAAGGAAAAGGGAAAGAGTAGTTTGGCTATTAACCACCACAATTGCATTGCTCATTGGTTGGGCTTATGACATTCTGATTGGTTGTTCCCTTTTGTGTCTGCTTTTCCTTTTCTCCCCCACCTTCAGCTCTCTGAGCTGTTCTGCAAGATAAACATGTGGCTATTATGTCCATTCGCATTTATTGTGGTAGCTTGGTCACAGTGGTACATCCAGGGTCCCCTTTTCATCTTAGCTATACTTGTATTAGCTATCTAAATACCCCACCTGTTCTAAACTTCCAACCCAGAACTGGTGTTTAAATATTTGGGTGTGTTAGGATTAGGGTGTGTTCTCTCAGCTCAGGATGTCTAAAGGCCACAGATAAGAACAGTCTTTTTGGGCTGGGAAGGTGGCTCAGTGGTGGAGCGCTTGCCTTGCATGCCTGAGGCCCTGGGTTCAATTCCTCAGCACCACATAAGCAAAAACAAAAAAGCCAGAAGTGGTGCTGTGGCTCAAGTGGTAGAGTGCTAGCCTTGAGCTGAAGAGCTGAGGGATAGCACTCAGGCCCAGAGTTCAGGTCCCATGACCGGACCCCCCCCCCCCCAAAAAAAAAAAAAAGAACAGTCTTTTTTTTGTTTTTGTCAGTTCTGGTGCTTGAACTCTGGGTCTGGGCCCTGTCCCTGTCCCTGAGTTCTTCAGCTCAAAGCCAGTGCTCTACCGCTTAAGCTACAATGCCATGCCACATCTGGTTTTCTGGTAGTTAATTGGAGATAAGAGTCTCCTGGACTTTCCTGTCTGGGATGGCTTTGAACTGTGATCCTCTATGTAATCTATATTAACTAAGTAGGTTTCATTAGGTAGCCGATGAAGAGAACACCATGCGCTATTCAGGCAGGAAAAGAAGTTTATTTACGGGTCCACCTGTATCTTTAAACGACTTGTTTTTCCCCATCTCCTCCACAAGTTATACTGACATCAAATATAGTGAAAGCAGGGGTTATTGTCATGTCGAAAACGAGCTTTACAATGTTGGTGTGGGGGGGGGGAGGATTGGGACTGGGGGGGGAGGGGGGAGGCTGGGAAGGGATGTGAAGGATAAGCAAAGGAGGAGGCTGCAATGCTTGGTAAGAAATATA
>NW_012272601.1:0-1891 GCF_000151885.1 Dipodomys ordii
CCCCCAGCCACCACCCACCTCCCAGCCGCCACCCACCTCCGCCCCAAGGTCACGTATTTTAAAGGAATTTTGCATGATTATACATTCATCTGAAGTGGCTTAATAAATTGGAAACAAAGCTGAGCTTCTCTAAACCCAGAGCTATCTGAGTTATTCAACATTAAAATGTCTTTGTTCATCGATGTAACTCCAGGAACTTGTCCAGGTGTAGGTGGTCAGTAATAATTGCTTATTTAAAATTTCGTAACAACTAAAGGGTGTCTAAAGGCTACAAAAACCTGATTTCCTTTGAATGATAAAATCTATCATTTACTAAGCCTATCAATTTGTCTCCCTGCCAATCTCTCTTACACACTGTACTAGATGATATACTGTCATATATTGTGAGCCCCCATCCTACTCATAAAAATGCCCATGAATTCTAGAGAATGTATGCACGCAGCGTGCGCCGCCGGGCTCAGAACCCTGCTGCAGACGTGTTTTGCTTGACTGGGAGTGTTAGGAATTTCCTCTCTGAATGTGTGTATCAGGCCTACCTTCCGTGGTAGATCAAGCCTGCTTCATATATGCGCTATCTGCCTGCCGCCACGTGTTTAGTTCGAGTTCCTCCCGTCTGCGGGCATCTGGGGGTGTGGAACGGGTTGAATTTGGGCCATGTTTTAGGACGAGGAGGTGACTTCTCCCAAGCCACTCCTTTCCTATATTGGAATACCTCCCTCGAGGCAGCATCAATGCCCCTTTATAAATGGATAAAGACAGGCCATCTGACCGGCACTGGACAACAGAAACACAGCAGGATATAGCAAGTGCTTTAGCTCTGGCTTTAGCCATTTGACCAATGTGTTCTCTGTTATGTTTTTCATCCTAAAATGCCTCCTGCAAAGAGATTTATTCAGAGCTTCGCTAGGGTTTATTCCTGGATCCTTCTACCCAGCTGACAGAGGAGGTGAGCCCGGCCCCTCCGGCAGGGGAGGGACCTGCTCCTGCCCCGCCCCCACGGGCCCAGCCTCCCTGAATTCTCTTGAATTCATCGCTAGAGCATCTCTGTAGCCAGCTGGACCCTGCCGCTATCCTGGACTTATTTACAGTCTGGATTTTGTCCATGCCATAGGGTGCATCAGTTCCAATCAGTGCTTTCCTACATTGTGGACACCTTTTTTAATTTACTTTATGTCATTTATTATCTTTAAGTAGTTGTACAAAGGCATTGCCATTTAATGAAGCAGTTTATAACTACAGTGTATCTTGATCAAAGTCACCCATCCCTCTGAGTAAGGATCCAGAAGCACAGCAAATCAAAGAAAGACTTGATAAATGAACACATTAAACTAAAACGTTTCTGCATGGCAAAGGCCATAGCCAAGAAGCTAAAAAGACAGTCTACAGAATGGGAGAAGATGGTGGCCAGCTACCGATCAACCATGGCCTAATATACAGATAACTTAAAAAATTAAACCCTCAGAAAACCAACAACTGAATTAATAAATAAGCTGAGCTAAAGAGAGTCTTCTCAGAAGGAGAAATGGCCAACAGACACATGAAGACACGCGCCGGTGATGGAGACATGTCCACCTCTTCCTGTAGTCCCACTGTCTACTGGCTGGCTCTGCCCAGACGCAGGAGAGAACCTGTGAAGTTTCCACCCAGGTCACGCGCAAGGTCCTATCACCGGTGCAGGGCCCGGCCTGCAACTTTCACAGCAGCGCCCCATTGGCCTGCAACCTTCACAGCAGCGCCCCATTGGCCTGCAACTTTCACAGCAGCGCCCCCATTGGCCTGCAAGTTTCACAGCAGCGCCCCCATTGGCCTGCAACTTTCACAGCAGCGCCCCATTGGCCTGCAACTTTCACAGGAGTCCCCCCATTGGCCTGCAACTTTCACAGCAGCGCCC
>NW_012272602.1:0-2037 GCF_000151885.1 Dipodomys ordii
TGCCTTGCATGCATGAGGCCCTGGGTTCGATTCCTCAGCACCACATAAGCAGAAAAAGCTGGAAGTGGCACTATGGCTCAAGTGGTAGAGCTCTAGCCTTGAGCTGAAGAGCTGAGGGACAGCGCCCAGGCCCAGAGTTCAGGACCCGCGACCGACAAAAAAAAAAAAAAGAAAGAAAGAAAAGAAAAGAAAATTGTGCTCCAGTTGTTGGCCTCAAAGAGCTCCATTACTAGTATATACAGCCAGGAAACCTCACATTGCACATTTGAATAGAATCTGAGATCTCACCTAGGAACAAAGCAAACTGTAGATTTGGGTCAGATTTTCGTAAGAGACATTGTAAAGGTATTTGATCACATAGTTTTGGCTTTTATTAAGACTATCACTGTACCTTTTTGGTAATATGCAGGCTGTATTTCCTGCCAGACACAATTTACCCCTTTGTTTTGTTGAGGAAAAAAGAAAGGGGCTTGGATTGATTTAAAGGTCCTCCACACATGAGGGATGTATATTCTACACAGGGCTTTGCACATACTGACAAGAGCCCTACCATTTGGTTACATCACAAAATATAGACCTAGACCTGTCTATGGTGGTTGTCACAACAGAGTACATATGCCTATAAGGTGGTACCAGACAGAGTGAGTGACAATAGCTAAGCTTCCTGAGTCTCTCTAGGGTCATTATCCTCTTGAATATCAGGATCTTGGTATACTGTCTCAACTGTCTCCTGGTCAGCTGAGGCCAGTCAGGTGCTATTGGCAGTGCCTAGATTCCAGGACCCCTCATCCTCAGGCATTAGATGTAGGAAAGAGCTCTAGAGATATTACACCTGCACTTCCATTCCGTACCACTAGAGGGAGGACGTGGGCGGCCTCACCTTCCACTGGAGGCGGGTGGAGGCGGGTCCTAGAAATCCCGCAGTGGGAGACTCACACAGCTGGCCTGTCATTTTGGAGGTGCTCCTGTGCTCCATAGTAAGGATCGGTATTTCAGACTTGGGAAGGTAGAGGGGGGTAGAACCTACTTCCTGGGGTGTCACCCAGGCATTAGGTATGGCTGTCTCAGGTATTCCTAGTCAGCGCCAGGGTCCTACTCTCTGGAGACGTTGTGGTGTCTCTGTTGTAGCCGCACTCAGCCCAGAGGAAGACTTTTGCCTAGGCCATGAATATTGTTTGTGCTGTGGAAGCCATGGGGCTGTGGTTGAGGGGAAAGGGTCTGTCCTCAAATCTGTGTGTCTTTCCCAACTTTATGCCTTGGTTGCTTGGAGGAAACATTCTGTAGGGGCTTAGCCCGTCATGGAGGACACCCAGTGTCCCAGATGTCTCAATTGTGACCTACCATGGGGAAGTCCTTTTGGCTTGCTCTTCCTCACCCCTTACCTGGCCGGGTTTCACCCAGTTAGGAGGAAGCGGCTCTGTCCTGGTCGAGTAGGCTATTGCTCTACTGGAGCTATTTGGCACTGAAGGGCTTCTTCGGTGTTGAGCTCCCTTTCTCTGATCTTGTCAGGGAATTCCCTGGCCATGTCTCCAAAGAGACAGTGGAGGAAGGGAGCATGTTTTCTCAAGCGGCAGCTACATTGAAGACCCACATGTGATTTCCATCACAGCCTCACTGGTCAGAGACCAGGTTTTTAGGGTGTACTTAGAGGGACGTTTTAGGTGAGTCTAGTCCTGTAGCCTGGGGGTAAATTGGCTCAGTCGTGGGCGGAGTCTATCTCAGCCCTGGATGTGGCTATTTCTTGGCTTGCTTGACTTAGCCTCATCCACAGAACACATCTTTCTTGAGGGCATAAGCCAACATTTCTGCGATGATGCTGGAGCCTAGGTTTGAATGGAAACTGCAACAATGGACACTTCCACATGCTTACCTGATTCACCAGGCAGTGTTGGATAATCAGTGGTCACTGTCATTGCACAAGAATTTCCTTTTTTTTCTGTTTAGTTTAACACTGGACTTTTTTTTTTTTTTTGGGTCCAGTCGTGGGGCCTGAACTCTGGGCCTGGGTGCTGTCCCTCAGCTCTTCAGCTCAAGGCT
>NW_012272603.1:0-3429 GCF_000151885.1 Dipodomys ordii
TGAAATGAACCCCAAGATAAGGACTCAAATGTTTTTTTCTTGCTTGCTATTGTTTCTAACATATTTATAAGATATTTCTTTGCTGCTTTGTATGTCCCTCCCCCATGGTATAACCCCTGTTTTCACTGTATTTGATGTTGGTATAATTTGTGGAGGAGAAGGGAAAAAACAAATTGTTTAAATAGGGATACATGTGGACCCATTGCAACAAAGAGATGGACAAGATGTTATGTCAAAAAGTTCGAGAAAAAAGAACTTTACAACTTTGGCAGGGTGGGGGGCCCGCGGGGAGGGGGGAGCGGGTGCTGGAGGGATGGAGATGGGAAAGGATGGGAAGGGGAAACAAAGGAGGAGGCAACAATGCTTGATAAGAAATGTACTCATTACCTTGCCCATGCAATTGTAACCCCTCTGTATGGTATTTTTATAATTAAAAAAAGAGAGAGATATAAGGAGATCTATAAATGTTCCCCATCAAAATCAAGTTTATACTACGCTTACTTATTGTGTATGTGTGTGTGAGAGAGAGAGAGCACGTGCTTGCGCATGCATGCACCTTTGCACATGCCTGTCTTGGAGCTTGAACTCTGGGCCTGGATGCTATCCCTATGGTTTTATGCTTAAGGCTAGTGCACTACCACTTGAGCCACAGTTCTTTTTTGTGAGATTAGAATTTCACAGACAGGCTTTGAACCATGATCTTCAGTTCTCAGCCTCCTAAGTAGCTAAGATTACAGGTGTGAGCCACTGGCACCCAGCTTCTTGGGGATTTTTGTTTTGTTTTGTTTTTTGCTTTTCAAAATCTTTACATAGGAATTTCAGTCTACATTAAAGCATTATTTGGAATGTGTGCAATTGTTGTTTAAAATAATGAAAATTCATATATTTACCCAATATATTCAATCTAAAGACACTATAGAATGGTAGGCTTATTAACATATCCATCTTGTACTCCATGACAATATAGGACCATAATCTAAGGACCATCTTTGAGAATATATTTATAAAAAGCTATCAGTGGAGAAAGTGGGACTGTGGCTCAAATGATAGAGCACTAGCCTTGAGCACAAAGAGGCACAGGGACAGTACCCAGGCCTTGAGTTCAAGCCCCACAACCAACAAAAATTTTTTTTTGAATTATAGGGGGCTAGGAATGTGGCTTAGTGATAGAGTGCTTGCCTAACATGCCTGAAGCCCTGGAATTGATTCCTTGGTACCACATAAGAAAAGGCCAGAAATAGTACTGTGGCTCAAGTGGTAAAGTTCTAGCCTTGAGCAAAAGAAGTTCAAGGACAGTGTGCAGGCCCTGAGTTCAAGCCCCGGGACTCACGAAAGCAAGGAAGCAAGGAAGGAAGGAGGGAGAGAGGGAAGGAAGGAAGGAAGGAAGGAAGGAAGGAAGGAAGGAAGGAAGGAAGGGAAGGAGGGAGGGAGGGAGGAAGGGAAGGAAGGAAGGAAGGAAGGAAAGAAGGGAGGGAGGGGGGAGAGAGGGAGGGAGGAAGATAAGTAGAGAGATAAAGAATATAAGCAGTCAGAGAAGCTGACTGGCTTTATACAAACCTCTGCTCCCTGAGCTTAGCCTGTTCTACTGACTCATGCAGAACTGCTTCCTACCAGATGACAACAGGTTCTATTCACCTCCCAACGCTGCTGCAGAAATTAGCCTCAGCATAAGTTTTAATTGAAGTAATATTCAAATCACAAAAGAAAGAGACAGGTACATACCATTCAGGAAATTTTTTTTCCAGAAATTGCTTCCTGCTTGTCTTTAAGTTTATTATCAGTTTTCTCTAGAACCTGGGAAAATAGGTAAAATTCATACTTAAGAAAGTAACTAAGCATGCTCAGTGTATTTATTTTAATAAACTACATCATAAAGACCAAGATCTTATGGGATTCTCATTTGGGCATTACAAGACACATAAAATACACACTGGATATGGCTGAGGATGACAGTACACCTTCTGCAACAACCACAAGAGTTCAATTCTTGATTTAAGCAAGCCCTCTTCTGTAAGGTAGATGCACTCTATTTTATACCTTCACTTGTATCTGCACAAAGCATGCATTCAAGTCTTAATCCCCGATTCCTACGAATATAGTCTTATTTTAAAGTAGATTGTTTATAGGCATTATGAAGTTTGGACTAGGATATTAAAGTGGATCCCAATATAACATGACTGAAAGCCTATAAGGTGAGGACAAAAGCTGTGGGATGAATAATAGCAGACCCCAAATGCATCAAATACCTCAATGTAAGGCCAGATACCATGAAAATATTACAGGAAGGGGTAGAGGAAACACTAGGTCTCCTAGGCACAGTACAGAACTTCCTGAGTAAAGATCCAGGATCATAACACATCAAAGAAAGACTTTATAAATGAGATTGTATCAGACTGAAGAGTTTCTGCATGACAAAAGACAGAGCTAACAAGATAAATAGAAAGCTCACAGAAGGGACAGAGAAAGGAAAAGGAAAGGGAAAAGGAAAGAGAAAGAGAAAGGGAATAGAAGGGAAGGGAAGTTGTTCATGCCTGTAATCCTAGGAGAGAGGAGGCAGAGATTCGGAAGGTCTTGGTTATAGGCCAGCCTGAGAAAAATGTTTACAAGATCCCATCTTAAAAGAAAAGGCTGAGAGTGGTAGCATGTGCCTGTTAGCTCTACAGGAAAGATAAATAGGATAATCATGGACTTGCATTTTTTAAAAAGGCAAGACCCTATTTGAAAAATAGCTAGAAATACAAAGGGCTAAAGAGACTGGCTCAAGTGGAATAGTCCCAACAATCACGAAGTCCAACCTTACTTCTACCTTGATTTCCCTCCCCAACAAGCACTTATATGTTTCCCCATTGTGGTGATATTGCCATTATTACTCCACAGTGGTAAAATATATATGATTCTTAAACAACTTACAGTTTAACAACATGAATACCACGAAGCTGAAATATGTATTGTTGGGGAAATGGAAGATCAAGGGGACAGGGACAGATGAATGGAGAGAGAAAGAGTAGGTAATAATAGGTCATAATAGTAGGTCATAATATTGAATGTACATATGTGAACATCGAACCATGTCCCTTGAGATAATGGTTGGAGTTGGGAGAGATGTGGAAGAATGATCTAAGGGGTGATATTGATCAAGATACAGTGTACTCACAAACTGACATGTTGAATTGAAACCCCTTTGTACATCTACTTCAGGATAATAAAAAACATTTTAGCCAGGCACTGGTGGCTCATGCCTGTAATCCTAGCTACTTAGGAGGCTGAGATCTAAGGATCATGGTCTAAAGCGAGCCTGGGCAGGAAAGTCCCTGAGACTCTTATCTCCACTAAACTACAAAAAGAAAAAAAAACCTGGAAGTGGAGCTGTGAATCAAGTGGTAGAGCACTAGCCTTGAGCATAAAAGCTCAGGGACAACACTTAGGCCC
>NW_012272604.1:0-2936 GCF_000151885.1 Dipodomys ordii
AGTGGTGTTGGGGCTCAAGTGGTAGAGTGCTAGTCTTGAGCCTGGGACAGCACCCAAGCCCAGATTTCAAGTCTCAGGACTGGCACAAAAAAAAAAAAAAAAAGACTAACAGTTCATCAATAATTACTAATTATTACATAGCATACTTATTGCACTAGTAATGTGATGGGAGAGAGGCGCAAGCACCAGTGGAATAACTAACTCATCTATTAGCACCCAGGTCCAAAACAAAACCACAGTCAAACTCAACCTTCAGGTTTTGAGATTGGTTTATATGTATATACCACATCAGATGCCATTAAATGATATTTAAAGCTATAATGCAAAATAAAAAAGAACCCTTTTGGGCTGGGAAGTTGGCTCAGTGGTAGAGCGCTTGCCTTGCATGCCTGAGGCCCTGGGTTCGGTTCCTCAGCACCACATAAGCAAAAAGAAAAAAGCCGAAAGTGGCGCTGTGTCTCAAGTGGTAGAGTGCTAGACTTGAGCTGAAGAGCTGAGGAACAGCGCTCAGGCCCAGAGTTTAGGCCCCACAACCGGACCCAAAAAAAAAAAAATCCTTTTACTTTAAAGCTATTATAAAATAAAAATTTTAAAAACTTCCTTTGTCATGTTATCTTTAAAAATTGCTGTTTATACTTCATTACTACCATTTATTTTGTCATTATTTAACCCTTTACCCTTCAACAGCTGTCCAATTTCCTAACTCTCCTTCATTAATGGACTTTTTGCTATCACTTAATAAACATGTAAGCACTTATTACATAACTTCCATTAAGCCAGTTATTTTTATACAGTCATTTGAGTCCATGAAACTTTTCACTAAAAAATTAGCTTCACTTATAAAATAACTAAGTAAATGAAGCCAATTTTTAGTTCCCAGGCCAAGATTTTATCTAACTGCCATTATTTCAGATAGACTATGAAGATATATTACTTAATCAGACCATTAAATTTCCTGATTAGTAATAAACACTGTACATTTACTGCACTCTTTGATAAATTTAAGGCAGCTCCTACATATAACCTAGCTATGACCTTCAAAACTTTCCAAATACAATCTTCCCAGCTTCCTTAACTGTTCCACCTTAAATTCTTTAAAAAGACTCTTGTTATTGTTTCACTTCCTACTACTCATTAGGCATTGGCAGATGTTCAAAACAATGAGCCAATCAAGTTAGTACAGCACAACAATGCTTAGTACTTCAATTTGGATATAAACCAAGTACCACTTGGATGATTACATCACTACCCCTGAGGAACAGAGCTGGTTAAGACTTCCAAGCTAAATTAATTTTTACACTTTTTCACCAATATAGAAAGTTCTCTCACCCTAACCAGCAGAGCTGTGTTCATATATTAGTATGACCTTTAAATACAATTGTACAAAACATTTGAAAAGCACATTAGACAAGAATTCTATGTAACTACAATATGCGCATGAATAAAGACATGTGTATGTAGTAATGCAAGTATTTTATTTTTTAAAAGTTAGTTATATAGGGAAAGGGAGCTATATTATGATTAAGATTTTATAGGACAGCTCAATAGTCTCTGAAACATCAAGTAGATAAAGACATAAAATGAGAATATAAGTATAAAAGTGAATGTCACAAAAGACACAGGAAAAACAAGTCTGGCTTTGCTATTACATTACACTCATACAAACAACTAAAACTGTTTACAAGAAGGAAAAGGATTAATGTGATCAGAAATAATAGATTGAATAAATTCTCCACTTGAATGTTAAGGCATGAAATTAAAACACAGAACTTAAGTGTTCAAGGGATGTTTACTCACTGTTACCAAAGCACTCCCCTCCCTATGTTCTTCATATCCTAATAAATAATTCTGTTTTTAAAATCCTTTAAAAAAAAAGGAAAAGGAACTATTTCATAAGTTTTTACCTTCTTTCCAGTTATGAATTCCTTCTCAGTTTGTGTTATAGTCTTTACATTTTTCTCCAAAAAAGTTACATATTTTTAATTTTCTTCTTATCAAACTGATGCACTAATACACAATTAAGACAACAAACAATTTTTTTTTTGGCTGTTGTGGGGCTTGAATCTGGGCCTGGACACTGTCCCTAGGCTCTTCAGCTCAAGGTGAGCGCTCTACCACTTGGCCACAACACCATTTCCAGTTTTCTGGTGGTTAATTGGAGATAAGAGTCTCACAGATTCCTGCCCTAGCTGGCTTTGAACCACGATTCTCAGATCTCAGCCTCCTGAGGAGCTAGGATTACAGGCGTGAACCATTGGCGCCTGGTGACAATAAACTTTTTTAAAGTAAGAAAAATTTTGAGAAAAGGATTATTGGGTTAATAATGATTCACAAAGTATTGGCTAAATGGGAAATGCATGAAAAAATGTTGGACAGTTAACAACTCCACATGTAAATTTATAAACACTACAATGGAAATAAAGTAGCTAAGCGTCTTATTCTATCTCAACAATTTAAATTCAAAACTACTTACTTTCTCTGTCCTCTTTGCTTTCGTGGAGCAGAATTTTGCGTTTTCTCACAGGTCCCACTGCTGTTGTCATCAATGTCCTTGGTAGGAGGGTGGTTTTTCCAAGGTAAAACAAGTCCTGGCGTGACTCTAAATTGTTTTAAGTCCCCTTGTCCTAAGGAACTTTTCTCCCCACAGTAACAAAAAGCGCAGAGCTGTTCACTAGAAAACATGAAAAAAGAAGAAAGGCAAAGGAAGAAAAGTCTCTTTATTCATCAACTTTCAGTAACCAACTCTAGATCTTCCGCTTAAAAATTATGTTCATTTTTGGGCTGGGAAGATAGCTCAGTGGTAGAGCGCTTGCCTTGCATGCCTGAGGCCCTGGGTTCAATTCCTTAGCACCACATAAGCAAAAAGAAAAAAGCCGGAAGTGGCGCTGTGGCTCAAGTGGTAGAGCGCTAGCCTTGAGCTGAAGAGCTGAAGGACA
>NW_012272605.1:0-1383 GCF_000151885.1 Dipodomys ordii
GAAGTGGCACTGTGGCTCAAGTGGTAGAGTGCTAGCCTTGAGCTGAAGAGCTGAGGGACAGTGCCCAGGCCCAGAGTTCAAGCCCCATGACCGGACCCAAAAAAGAAAGAAAAGCTCTATTTTAGCTTATACTCTGTGACAAATTGTTAATTTCTAATTCCCATTTATGAAGAAATTTGGGGCATATGAAGACACACTTATGAAGCTATCCTTATGTTGGAGGTACCTTCCAGACTGTTTGATAACTGATATTGTGGCTTAAGGTGTAATTCAATGATAGACCATGTGCTTAGCATTTGAGAGGCCCAGGTGATCCCAGCACCTGGAAACAACAAAACAAAACAACAGTCCACTATTGTAACTGAATCTTCACAGCAACCTTTGAAGGTAGTATATTTATTCAGGGCTGCTTTTGGCTGTGTGCAGTAGCTTAAGTTGAGGAACTATGCTGAAGAATTTGTACAACATCCTTGTGAAGTCATCAAAGGCTGGGTTTCTTCTGCTTTCCTGTTTTGTCATTCTTATCATGAACTCTTATCTTGGACTCAGTTGTGAAGATGGCAACTGCTACTATTGGTGTCTTTTTCTTACTTCAGACTGGAAGAATGGAGGGCAAAGTGCTTTTACCAGTTGAATGTATTCCTTCTAATCAGTGCTAAAGAAAAAATTTTGGAGGCTGGGAAGTGGTACTGTGGCTCAAGTGGTAGAGTGCTAGCCTTGAGCAAAGAGGGGCTCAGGAACAGAGCCCAAGTCCTGAGATCAGGCCCCAGGCCTGGCAAAATTTTTTTTGGAAGTACCTTAATAATAAAATGCAAAATTATGGTTTTACATTTCATTGATCTCTAGGTCACAGGGCCATACCTAGCTGCAAGTAAGTCTGGGAGGCATTTTTCAATGGACAAATTGTGTCTTTGCATAAAACCCAAGTTCTGTTGGTACAGAGCAAGGGAAGACAGATATTGCATAGAGAATGAGCTGTGTTGGCCTTGACTAAGTGCAGTGGTTCTGAAGAATGGTTAGGCCTGTCAGTAGTCAAGACAGCTGAGAGGCGTGGTGTGGGGTTAGGGCAATTGGATAGGATTAGGGCAATTGGATAGAGTTAGGGCAGTAAGATAGAGGAGAAAATACCTTATTGTTATAGAGTGTTTTCCTCAAAGTACAGCGTCTGAAAAGATATGAGGAAAAACAAAAATAACTGTAATTCAAAGATAATTCCAAAGCCTGTATTATATTCTTTTTTTTAATTTTTTATTGTAAAGATACTATACAGAGGGTTACAGTTACATGGGTGAGGTAATGAGTACACTTCCTCTTGAACATTGTTAGCCCCTCCATTGTTTTCCCCCTACCATCCCTCCCTCCCTCCCTTCCCCGAAGTTCTTT
>NW_012272606.1:0-3710 GCF_000151885.1 Dipodomys ordii
TATATATATATATATATATATATATATATATATATATATATATGTCTGTATAATATATTATATATACATATATATGTACATACAAATATATATGTTTTATATATCACCAATAGTAGTGAGAGTATCAAAATAATAGCTAGAGATCTAACTAAGCCATAGGATCATGTTGGTGTCAAAGAGAAGGGAAATGAGAGTTTGTCTCACTACTTTAGAATGACTAAGAGTAAGAAGACGTACTATCAACATTAAAATGTTCAGTCAAAATGTGAGTTGCTGAAGAACACTTTTAAACATTTCTTTTTAAAATTAGCTTAGTGTATTCGTTTATAATGGCACTGGATGAGGCTAAAAAGAAAATTTGAAGTATTTTCATATGAATCTTTTGTATTTAACATCTTAAAAGGACTATATTGGATAAGTGAGTCATATTTAATGAGATGTCTGTGGTCTGTTTTTAAAATATATGCTTGTTATGCCATAGACTGCATTACAACCCATCGCAGGAACACAAGGCAGCACTCAGAGACATGATTACATAGCATTCTATCATATGCAGCCATCAATGTTTTTCCTTTGCCATGGGAAAAGCCTACAGTAGTGGCTAAAGCAGGGACTTTTCCAACAAAAAGTATATCTCAAGACATAAATGGATTCAGTAAACAAATTAAAGAAAGAAAATTTCATGAATCTAATAATCTAAACAAGAGCCAATTAAGAAAATAAGAAGAAGAGGTCATTTGTTATTTAGTAACAATGTCAAAGTAACAGTGTAGAAAGCACTAAAATGGAAGTAAATATGTGTCATTAAGGGAAAAATAAATTAAGGCCCATTTTGAAATGAAATGCAGTAGCTCATTAATTTCGGCAGTGCTAAATTAGCTCATTACTTAGATCAACTCTTAATGTATAATTCATGTATGTTTGTTAAAGATTTATGGAAAACCATAAAAAGCAGAAGTAGAATTTAGAAGTTTCAAATTCCGCTGAAGAAAAAAAGAATGGGAATAAGTTTAATTAAATATTCAGAAAATATTCACCATGAATAGCATTGTAAAAGCTACTTGTAACTGATTTAAGAATATGTCACAATAACATACACAAACTATATGTATGCACACTAAACTCAAGAATTCTTACTCTTAGGAAAGGAATAAGATTGCCATACATTGTGGCAAAAGAGAATTTATCTGTAGCCTAATAAGTATATATTTGCCTAAAATAATAATTACATCAACTATGACTGTTACCTAATAATAACTTAGGGAATTTCATGTCATTCTCTGGACTGACAAAAATTATTGAGAATGTCTTTGCCAGGTAATATTAATTGGAAATAGTTACCTTGGTTAGATCAATTAAACCACATTTGATATTACAATCTCTGTAGATTAGCCAAGGACATAAACATGGTTCAGATTGTTGATATGAAAAGATGATTTCAAAAAGTAGTAACGAATGGGGAAAGTTAGGCAAGGCTGCAATATATGGCATTAAGGAGCAGGTAATTGCTGAGACTAGCTGAATTTCTCTCCATACTGGAGATCACTGAGAACTCTTTTAGTTCATGCCTTCTACAACATTCTTCCTACAATATTCTTCTACAACATGCCTCCTACAACATCCTTCCTATTATTTTAGGCAAATATATACTTATGACTTCAAGTGCTGCTCTCTATAGGCCACTACTCTAAAAGTATACTTAAATTTGCTTGTCTGTTTTGCCTATCTTTATAGAATAACATTGTTTGCTTTACCTGTTGAGGGTGAGTGATTATTAAGCTATTTCAAGTTGATTTCTTTGCAAAGGAAGTAAAGAAAATAACAGTTAAGTTTGCCAACAATTTAATTTAAAGTAACCTAAACAGTGCCACTCAAAGTGAATTTCAGGTACAAAAGACAATCTACTTCAGATGTATAGTAAGCTCTTACTTTTTTATGGTATGAATTATTATTTATTATTCTTTTAGTGCTGGGGATCATGTATTCATTTTGTACAGTACCAACTAAAAATGTTATAGTTCTTACCAGAACAACAAATAATTCTCAATTACATAAGTCACTAAAAAAAGTTGACATAAAATACTTGAATAAATTTATATTCCAAATTTTATATCTATGTCATGAATCCAGAGATAATATAACACATATTTCTATTCTCCATTTGATAGATTTTTTTTAGGTTCTGGGGAATAAACCCACAGTTTCTTGCCTGCTACTGAAGTATACTCCCAAGTCTCTGATCAATATAATTTTACAGAAAGGTTCTTGTGAAGTTTAGAAAGTAACTATGAGAGTTTTCATCTATAAAGTGAAAAATTTGCAAAAGTTAACAAATAAGCTCAATATTACATTGAGCTTACATAAAAATCCTAGTAAAATTAATCTAAAATAGAATTTTAAAGACAATCTAAGACACAAAGACATCTAAAGTAACAAAATTATAGAAAAATTCTTATAAAAATCACTAATCATGATCTTAATTACTAAGCTTTTTTTGTTGGTTGTGGGACTTGAACTCTGGGCCTGGGAGCTGTCCCTCAACTCTTCAGCTCAAGGCTAGCGCTCTACCTTTTGAGTCACAGTGCCACTTTGGGTTTTCTGGAGGTTTATTGGAGATAAGAGTCTCATGGACTTTTCCTGCCTGGGATGGCTTTGAACTGAAATCCTTAGATCTCAGCCTCCTGAACAGCTAGTATTACAGGCATGAGCCATGAGTGCCTGGCTTAATTAGTAAACTTTTTAAAGACTTTAGATATGCTGCTTCTATTATGAGTAGCTCAATATAAATGATTTATAGAAAAAAATAGAATATCAGGCAATCAGTAAATATGTATGATAGTCTGAGTGCATTTAATCAAAAAGAGTGCCCAGATGACTTCAATTTTGTATCAAACCTTTCTTTAGTTAAATCAGTACTTATTCTACTGTAACAGAAATTAAATCTAAATCCAAAGGTTAACAAAACAAGAAAATATTTGTCAAATATAATGACTAGGCAGTAAAATTAATGACAACATCCAAAATAATTATTTTACTGCTATTATTTCATCACAATTCATGTTTGCACCTAGAAAAATGACAATAATTATTTCCAGATTGTTGACATAGTTGCCACTATACTGGTGTAATATTTGTAAAATTGTAGCAAAAGAGTATTGCGGTTCACCTGGTATAATGGTTTTCCTTGTAATGAGGAAGGAAGTTCAACCAACTCTACTGATTTCACTATAATCAATTTTACAAATAAATTTTTATCTCTTTTGCTAATATAAAACATGCAGTTGGGTAAACATAACTAAATATAAAACAGCTAATATAAAAGAGCTAAATTAAATGTCATCTGTCTTGGGGGAAGTGGCTCAAAGGCTTGCCTGTGCGCTGTCCCTGAGCTTTTTTGCTCAAGGCTAGTAGTGCTCTACCACTTGGGCTCAGCCACAATTCTATTTCCAGCTTTTTGGTAGTTAATTGGAGGTTAAGAGTGTTATGGGCTTACTTTCCCAGGCTGGTTTTGAACCAGATCTTAGCCTCCTGAGTAACTAGGATTACTGGTGTGAGACACAAGCATCTGCTCTTATACTTTGTTTAAAAGAAAATGAAAAGAAGCCGGGCGCTGGTGGCTCACTCCTGTAATCCTAGCTACTCAGGAGGCTGAGAACTGAGGATAACGGTTCAAAGCCAACCCGGGCAGGAGAGACCATGAGACTCCTATC
>NW_012272607.1:0-2433 GCF_000151885.1 Dipodomys ordii
TGGGTTACACATTTTCAGACTGGAAAACTATCTTGAACGATCTGAGTGAGGATGATATAATATCAAGAATGCTTATACTGTTGAGTAAGAAATGCCAGAGAAAGGAGGTGACAGTGAAAAAGGAAAGGTATGATGTGATAAGAGTCAGAGCTGGGAATGTTAGATCATCTAAGCTGAAGAAGTTTTGAAACTGAATTATTTCTCTTAGAGACAAGCAAAGCAGTGCAGTACTCCTGAGTCCTTAATTTTAACTCTAGGTGGTTCTTAGTTTCAGAAATGTAAGATAATAAAATGAATGCACTCTGAAGGGCACAAGGAATCGGTGATCTGTGGCAGCTGTGACAGAAACCACACCTCAGAGAAGTGTCTGATACCTCCCTGGGTGGATGGGTGAAGGAAGCAGCTTCCATGGCTGTCTTAGCCTAGATAAGCAGAATAATGTGAGAGTGACTTCAGTTCTCTAGCTCTTATTTGGCAGTACGGCTTCAACATTGAAAAAAATGTGGCCTACAAGTTTAAGTACCTATTTTTAGACACTAGAATAAATAGAATAGATGCATGTAAGAGAAGGAAAAAGACCAGAAAGGAGAAAACTCAACAGATCAACATGTGTTATTCAGGAGAAAAGCCTGGGAAGAACAACCAAATCTCCTCCAATCTTCCTAAAGGGAAATTTCATGTTCCTCTTAAAATTAGATGCCCTTTAAAGTTTAGGCAGAATGAGTGAAGTCAAGGGGCAGTTGGAAGCAGCTTGAAATAATGATGATGTGGAAGAGAAATATTACATTGACTGAGGGGTTTCAAGGTTTCAACAGCATTTGTACTCCTCATTGATGTCAGAGTCAGATTTGGCCTGGATCAGGCTCTCTTCTCTGAAATCACAGGGTGCATTTTTTCAGGTGGAAGGGGAGGGGATATGATTCAGACAGCTTGGCGGCAAAGACAAATCTAAGATATGGCTGTCATGGGGAAAGGTAAATCCTTTCAGTTTAAGTCATTTTTCCATTGATTTTTATCTGGGCCTTCAAACCAGAGTAAGGCCAGGATGGCACCGACCTGGAGCTGCTATGCTTTGACCCTGGGTTGTGGAGAAAGCATTTGGTCTCCTGAGTGGTGGGGCTGAAGACTTGAGGGACAATCAGAAGTTATGACCATGGCGCTGCCTAAGATTCTGGGAAGAAAAATATGTAAAATGTACTGGAGTTGAACACAACCAAAAGCATAAGCCCAAGATTAGACTGCAAGAGACCAGAAGCACTGGAGTTTGCCTGACTCTGTGGGACTGGTCCTTCTCTGTGTTCTTCCACTCATCTGAGAATCAGCAAACAAGGGTGTTGTTTTAGCCCTTTGTATTCTGCTTAGAAACATCAGGAGTGGAAGAAAAACAAGTGCATAAAATGTAACTGGAGTGACTGCAACAAGGCAGTTGCATCTCAGAGGGCTATCTTGTTCTATTACAGCTGATTCCAGCCTTATCTGTAGTTCTAACTCCATTCCAAGAACTCTTGTGGTAGAATCATCATTTTCTAGGAGTTTTTAATCTGGATCAGGTAAAATAGAAAATATTCAGGGACTTATTCATGGGAAGATTCTGCCCATTTTGAACAGAATCCCAGTATCGCATTGGCCAGGGAGCCTGGCAGAGAGCATCTCCACCTCAGGCTTCTCATGTTAATGAGGCTGCATCAATCCTGCTTTCCCTGGGTTTCTTTTCTTTTTATTGTCATTTTTTATTGTAAAAATACTGTACAGAGAGTTTGCAGCTACATGAGCAAGGGAATTAGTACATTTCCTATAGAGCATTGTTGCCTTCTCCTTTGTTTTTCTCCTACCATCCCTTCTCTCCCAGATCCACAACTAATATACCCCTACCCCCACTCCCACCCCACATCCCCACCCTGGCCAATGTTATAAAGTTTGTTTTCAACATAGTGTCTTGTACATCTCATTGTTACAATGAATGGGTCAACCTGTATCCCTATTTAAACATTTTGCTTTTTCCCTCCCCCCCCGCCGGCAAATTAGAGAAGTGTATATACAAGATGCAAGACACCAGAATCAAATACAGTGAAAACAGGGGTAATACCGTGGGTGAGGAACATACAAAGAAACAAACAAAAACTCACATAATACATTATAAATACTTTAGAAACAATAGCAAGAAAAGGAAAAAAATTGTGTCCCTATCCTGAGGTTCATTTCACTTAACATCATCATATATGGTCATATGTACATAGCTTTTGAACTTTTCTGCTTTTTTTTTATTGTGAAAATAACATACGGAGGAGTTACAATTACATGGGCAAGATAATGAGTACATTTCTTATCAAGCATTATTGCCTCCTCTTTGTTTCCCCTTCCCATCTCTTCCCATACTCCCCCACCTTCCCCCACCAGAACCTCCTCCCCACAAAAGTTGTAAAGTTCATTTTT
>NW_012272608.1:0-1490 GCF_000151885.1 Dipodomys ordii
CTGTGGCTCAAGTGGTAGACTGCTAGCCTTGAGCTGAAGAGCTGAGGGACAGCGCCCAGGCCCAGAGTTCAGGCCCCACGACCAGACCCAAAAAAAAAAGAATAATACACTTAATTTATAAACAGTAATATCCACAGGGTCAGGTACTTATTTCCTTAATCTTTTAGAAACTATGCCTAGCTTAGGATTTGTTTTGTTTTTTCTTTTCTCTTGTTTTGTTGTTGCTTATGATGCTGGGGATCAAACTCAAGGCCTCATTTATGCTAGGTAAATACTCTATCACTGAGCTACATCCTGATTCATGCTTATCATTTCTAATGCCATAATCAAACATGCCATTAATTTTTAATTTACAATAAGTATGAAAAGTTCAAAATTTATAAAAGGCAAAAACTGTTAAGATGTTTAAAATAAGAACATAAAGTCATGGGAAAGATTCACAGATAGGTGATGGAGTGTGTGTGAGAGAGAGAGGCGGGGAAGAGAGAGAAAGCCTGAACAAGTAAACGTTGTAAGATGAGAGCTATTTGAGATTCAAATAGAGGGGATACACAGGAAGGGGTATATATATCCAAGGAACACCTTCTCTGGCAGCACGGGGAATTTAGTTGGGCGAAAACAGACCTTATTCTTGTAATGGTTGAGAATAGTGGTACGGTATGCTTTACAACCAAATGCCTTAGACACAGGGCCCACACAGTCCCACTACCCTACCAAGCAGGTGTTGTCAGTACCCACATCTAATAGATGAGGAAACTCAGAGCAGGAGATGAAGTAACTTGCCCTGGGTCTCACAGTCGTCTACAGTGGAGGATCCAGATGCTTTAGCGCCTCAGTAGGACCCAAACCACTGCCCTTTTCGCGTCCTATTTCATACCTGGAAAATCATTTGCTAAGTACTTAGTGAAACCAGTCCCGCAGCCTTCTGCCCTTTTGTATTTCAGAGAGCATCCTTTTAGTGCATCCCCGGTGATGCCCAGGAAGAAACGGTAGGACGGCAGTCCCTTTCATCTTGGGACACTCAAGTGATCCCCGCGGAAACAAACTTGTGTGGGTGGAAATGGAGACGCTGTCTTGGAGAAAGGGGGAGGTTGCCGACATCTAGTTCCTGCCTTCGCTTAGGCTGTTCACGCTCGTGCCGAAGATCTCCGTTTGCCTCGGCTCCTCCGCCCTCCCGCCCTGACACCGAGGCGACCTGCCGGCCGGGATGGGGCCGGAGGAGGAGGAAAGACCAGGGAGGCCGGGGGCGAGGGTCGACGAGGAGCCCGAAGCTGGAGGGGCGGGGGGAAGAAGGGGGTCACGACGCGGGGGGAGGGGAGGCAGGTCTGTAGCCGTAGGTGGGGCGGGCGGATGCGGGTGGGATGTGAACCCCGACTGGGGCAGATGAGACGGCGGGGAGCGGAAAGGGGAAGCGACCTCGTCCCCAACCACTGCGGCTCAACTCAGCAGAGGAAGCGGGACAGGAACCGAGACGTGGCTGAATGGGGGAG
>NW_012272609.1:0-1271 GCF_000151885.1 Dipodomys ordii
AGATCAGGACAGAGGAAGGGACAGGAGGGAGGGAAGAGACAGGAGAAAAGAGGGTGGGAGGAGAGGGCGGGCAGGGGGCGGGGGCAGGGGAGGAGGAGGTGGTTTAATCGGGGGTGTGGAAAGGACTGTGAAGAGTCTGCATACTTCATGAGCGCCCTCCCCCGTAAACTTCCTGCTAGGCCTCTGTTATGTTTTGCTTCTATCGGTGTAATGTGCACTGATCAGTGACTATAAATACCTGCTTCTTCATGTCAGGTCGGGACAGTTTTTGATGTTCTATTTCGGGAATATTTTAACTCTTGCTCTTAAAATAGCCAAGTGACTGAAGGGTCTGCACGAATAATGCTGAGTAGCTCTCAGCCCATGGGCGAGCTCCCATTCTAGAAGGCATGCCCTCATCAGCAGTGGGGAGAGGTTGGTGGTGGGGAAGAGTTAAGACCCAAGCAATGGCAGGAAGCCTTCACCCCATCCCCCCCCCCACCTTAGACTCTTAGACTGCTTAGTCTTTCCCTCATAACGCTCCCTCCCCAGAGAAAAGGAGAACTCCTCCCCAGAGAGCTAGGGCCAGCTTACTAAATTATAAATCTTCCACATCCACTTATGATGACCCCAGCATCAGTTACTGCTTGATAGATGACACTGTCTTTTGTATTAATTGAAAGAATAACCAGAAGCACACAGTTCTGAAAGCCCGTGAGCTGTAATGAAGAGTGTGCTGAGTTGGGTGTCTTGAGAGTGGGACGTGGGAGCGATGGCTTTGTGCTCTTTGATCGTATGTTCCTACTGATCAAGACCCACACAGACCCAAATTCTGTGTGCATGGAGACAGAAACTAAGAGGTTCAGAGTTTGTTTTTTCAAAAAGAATGTCTCCAAATCCAAATCTCCAACCTTCTAGTGATTTGCAAATAAATCATAGTGATTAAAAATCATACACATAATATTACAAATATGTGCAATATAATATATATATATTACCTATACATTATACTTATTGTAAATTGCATATATTATACATATTACACACACACACATATATATGTGTATATATATATATATATATCCACAAGCCATCACAAATTAAATGGATGCATGCATTCATTGTAAACAAAGCAAAATGAGAAGCCAGCGGGTGAACCTGGGTCTGGGGAGAAGCTGGTGGCAGCGGCAGAGCGCGGGGTGTGGGCCGCAGTTAGAGCAGCACTCTGGCTTGCTCAGGTCACTGTGGGGAAGTAGAGAGAAAGGATTCTTCCATCTCAGGACCCCTGTCCC
>NW_012272610.1:0-1989 GCF_000151885.1 Dipodomys ordii
GCTGTGGCTCAAGTGGTAGAGTGCTAGCCTTGAGCTGAAGAGCTGAGGGACAGCACCCAGGCCCAGAGCTCAGGCCCCACAACTGGACCAAAGAAAAAAAAAAAAGAAAGAAAAAGAAATGTACTCATTATCTTGCCCATCTAATTGTAACCCCTCTGTACAGTATTTTCACAATGAAAAATAAATAAAATTAAAAAAAAATAGTAGCTGGAGAGAGAGCAAGTGGATGTGGGTCCTGATTGGTGGTTTGGGGAGCCTGATTGGGCCATGTCCTCAGTCTGTGACTCAGTTTCCTCATCCACACAGGTGTGGTGAGTGACGGCAAGGTCTCCCTTCCAGGCTTGCTGTGAGGTTGACCTCGAGGCTTCTGGGCCTTGATCACCTGGTACATAATAAACAGAGGCATTTGCATTCAGGTATTACCATTATGATGGCTGCTTTGTACAAGGCACCATCAAAAATAGAGAAAGAGAGAATATTAAAGCCAGTTAAAACTGATTTAACAGGGAGAGCGGGAGATGGAAGTGTAGGGGAGCGGGGAGTGAACATGAGCAAAGTATGTTACACGTGTGTAGGCACATCACAAGGAAGCCCCTTCGTCCAATTAATACACACTAATAAAAACAAAACGAATAAACAGCCCCAGCAGCTATCCCAGTCCCTGGCACCAGAAGGGAAATTAAACGAGAGAAATTAAATGAGTAACTGATACATTTCCAGACCTCCGATTTCTGTGTGGCAACACGTGCGTTTCTGTTCATTCCTTTGAAACGCACGGGCTGTGTGCCTGTTACGTGACACACACGGGCCTTCGGGCTTTATAGACTCAGAGAGCTACATAAAGACTCTGCCCCTTGAGCCCCCTCTCTATCAGGTAGCCATAATAGACTATCACATAATAGAAAAGCAAGCCATTTAGCCAGTCGATACATACATTGCAGAAACCACAAGAGGTGCGGTGCGGTGAGAGGAAGGAGTGCAAACCGGAAGTGCCAGCTCTCAGCATGAAGTTGTTACGGTCTGTAGGTCACATTAGGACACCTGGATTCAGGTGACAGCCTGAGCCAAGTGGTATTTGGAGGAAAAGTACTCCAGACGGTGTGTCAAAAGCCACAGTGACAGCACAGAGTGTGATCAAGGAAGCCAGCGTGGCTGGAGCAGAGAAAATGAGAGGGAGAGAGTGGGAAAGGAAGGAGAGAGAATGAGGCCCCAGGTGTTTGTGTGTGTGTGTGTGTGTGTGTGTGTGTGTGCACGTGCATGTGCGCATGCACGCATGTGCCAGTCCTGGGGCTTGAACTCAGGGCCTGGAGCCCTCTCTCTGGACTTCCACGCTCAAAGCTAGTGCTCTACCACTTGAGCCACACCTCCACTTCCAGCTTATTTACTGGTTCCTGGGAGATAAGAGTCTCAAAGACTTTCCTGCCTCAGCTGGCTTTGAACCATGATCCTCAGATCTCAGCCTCCTGATTAGCTAAGATGACAGACAGGTGTGAACCACCGGCACCAGACAGGAATTAAGTTTTGGTGCTGAGTGATCCAGGGTGCCACGACAAGGCGTTAAGCAAAGGATGTGAAGAAAGGTGGGATTGGATTTAATGTGGTGGCTTGGGGAATAGACCAAGAAGAAGGAATATAAAGGAAGCTTCTGGAACCTCTGGGGAAGGTTCCTAGGAGCCTAGATGGGGGGTGGGGGACACACTGGGAGCAGTGGAAATGGGGAATGCTGTTTAGTCTGGCTACCTTCTGGTGAAGACAAGGGGAATCCAGGTAGAATCCCAAGGAGCTGGAATGATGGAGTTTTCAGGAAGATGAGGGGGGGGCATGGTGAGCTGGGGGGTGGGCAGAGCAGGTGTGGTGTGGTAGTCGTCTTGGGGCTCATTGCCATCAGATATCCTTAGAACAGTGCCAGGTAAGGGGGAGGAGGTTCTGTCCCTGAATCTGGAAAAGGTTCTTTCTCTAATTCGTCTCCTTTTGTCCTCCTCCTCCTCC
>NW_012272611.1:0-2389 GCF_000151885.1 Dipodomys ordii
GTACTGGATTTTGAATTCAGGGGTGCCTCCAGTCCTGTTTTCTGCAGATTAATTTTGAGAAAAGGTTTCTTGAATGTTTCTGCCTGGGCTGGCTTTGAACTGCAATCCTTCCATCCTCAGCTTCCTGTTTCTAGGACTGCATTACAGGAGTGAGCCACTGGCACAAAAATAGTCTTTTTTTTTTGGGGGGGGGGTTTGGTTGTGGGGCTTGAACTCTGGGCTTGGGTGCTGTCCCTCAGCTCTTCAGCTCAAAGCAAGTGCTCTACCACTTGAGCCACAGCGCCACTTCCAGTTTTTCTGGTGGTTTAATAGAGGTAAGAGTCTCACCACCTTTACTGCTCGGGCTGGCTTTGAACTGTGATCCTCAGATCTTAGCCTCCTGAGTAGCTAGGATTATAGGCATGAGCCTTGGGCACCCAGCTCAGTTAGTCTTGAACTGGGGAATTCTGCTGCCTTAGACTTTGTAGTATTGGGATTAGATATGAACCACCACATACAGCTTAAGCAGCGTCCTTCAATTTACTAGGCATGGAAATATGCTTGTGATGACCTCTCACTGCACCATCTTGATTTAGTGGAGGTGGGACATTAAAACAAGAATGGGCTGGAGCAAACATAAAGAAAACGTTTCAGCCAGGTGCTGGTGGCTCAGGCCTGTAATCCTAGCTACTCAGGAGGCTGAGATCTGAGGATTGAGGTTCAAAGCCAGTCCAGGCTGGAAAGACCCTGAGACTCCTATCTCCAATAAACCACTAGAAAACCAGAAGTGGCACTGTAGCTCAAGTGGTAGAGCGCTCACCTTGAGCTGAAGAGCGCAGGGACAGTGCCCAGGCCCAGAGTTCAAGCCTCACGACTGACAAAAAAAAAAACAAATAAATAAATAAATAAAACATTTCAATGGACAAAGGACCATGACTTTCTTTCAGAGTTTGGACAAGAGAGAAGCAAGACCAACAACCTTCTCCCCAATAGACTCCAGTTCACCTTCTATCTAGGTTTGGAACCTTCTCAGTCTGAGCTGAAATCCAGCAGATAAAGGCTTAAGGGAGGAAAAAAGGCATGAATCAGAGCCTGTGCCCTCTTCTCCTTATGCATTTATAAAATGAAGTAGATACTAATTTTATGGAGGTACACTGCGGGCTTTAAGCATCAGAAGTAGTTAACACTTTGCCAGCCACACATGAATCCCTGGTGAGGTGGGTGGCAATTAGCAGGCTCTTCAGACTGGCTTGGGGGCAGGGCAACAGTGACATCCAAGTGTCAAGTGACTCAAAATTAACTCTAGTTTTATCACTAACCAGCTTTGAAACTCTTGTCCCTGAGCCTCGGAGTAACTCCCTCTTCAAGCCACGCCTCAGAAGTTTGGGAGAATAGGGGACACTATAAATGAAACAATTCAATATGACATTGACTAGTCTTCTCTGGGCTGGAGATGTGTGAGTTAAAAAAAAAAAACCCTCCTGGGCAGGCACCTCAGAATAACCCAGATGTCCAGGATTTAAACTGGTGGTCTCTAGAAGTGGCTCCCTTCCCCCACCTCCCAGCTCTTTGCTAAAAACACATAGTTTGAATTCCTCTCTTATCAGATAGGTAATCAGTGTGCAGCCCCACGGAGCTAGCCTCCCAGGGCCAGCATCTGAAAGGAGCCAGAAAATTCTTGTACCACCCCCAACCACACACAAAGCAGGGGCCCGCCCCTCTCCCTATCCCCACCAAAAAAAAAAAAAAGCCCCAGGGGGGAGGGGCACTGCCTGAGCTTCCCCCAATAGAACCCAACCCTAGGAAACAAAGAGTTGACACTGGTTGGTTCTGGTGGTCAGATTCCTGGAGTTCCAAGGCACCCTCCCCCACATTCAAACAGATCGGTTCCTTCCTTCCTCTCCTTGTTGGGGTTATGGTCATGGTGAGAGAAATGGATACAGAAACACCACTTTGCCAGTGAGACCTGCTGGGCTTGCCAGTTATCTCCAGCATTCTAGTTATTCCTCCCCTTAGGCCTGCCCCCCCCCAACTTGAGAGTGACCCAACAGAGGACCTGTACCTAAATAAGTATAATTAATTCCTCCGATCTATATTCAATGGGAGAGGAAGGGATCACATCTTCCTAAGTTTTTGGAAATCAGCCTGCCCTGAGCCCACTGCTGCACGGG
This sequence comes from Dipodomys ordii, assembly GCF_000151885.1. Classification (NCBI taxonomy): domain Eukaryota; kingdom Metazoa; phylum Chordata; class Mammalia; order Rodentia; family Heteromyidae; genus Dipodomys; species Dipodomys ordii. Next base: position 2,151 of record NW_012272611.1, read on the forward strand.
GATGGGAGAAGATGGCACTTAGGAAACAGTGGCAGAGGGGCTGGAAATGTGGCTTAGTGGTACAGTGCTTGCCTAGCACGCATGAAATACTGGGTTCGATTCCTCAGTACCACAGAAACAGAAAAGGCCGCAAGTGGTGCTGTGGCAAGTGCTAGATTGCTAGCCGTGAGCAAAAGAAGCTCAGGGACAGGGTGCAGGCCCTGAGTTCAAGCTCCAGGACTGGCAAAAAAAAAAAAAAA
>NW_012272612.1:0-1362 GCF_000151885.1 Dipodomys ordii
AAAAAAAAAAAAAAAAACCTGAAGGAATGGAGGAATGGGAAGTGACTGGAAGTCCAGACCATTTGGCTTCTCATTTGGCTTTTTGGGGACTGTGGTGGCTCTGTCATTGGGCAGCATCCTGAATAAACCAAAATCTTACTTCATAGGAACATCTAAACTGTACTCTGTTTTGTAGCTAAGAGTCAGGAGCAAATGAAGATTGGCCAATTTAAAATGGATAAAAAGCAGGGACCATTTTAAGAGAGCCGATAAGACCACATTAAGGGTGATTTATATTCTGTCAGCTTTATTAGAGGGGAATGATATTCAACACTGTGACCTATTTTTAGGAATGTTTCTGAACACAAAGATTTTCCAGCCCTCTTTAGCATAGTAAGCTAATTTCCTTGGGTTAATATTGTACGATAATGCAAAAGATATCTGATGGAAACTTTAGGCTAAATGAAACAAACAAAAGAAAGAAGCATTCCTCAAACAAGATTACATAAAGCTTTGTCCCTGAATACATTATTTTAAATTTGAAATTTTACTTCATGCTTCTGATATGCCCCATGAATTTCCTCACTAGTCAGACACTCTTGAATTGCAAAGTAGAATACAGAAGAAATTTCCCAGAATCTGGGAAGCTAAAGTTAGGACTAGAGACATTTCTCTATCCCCAAACAATTCTTTCCAAGGTATTCTTGGCCCCTAGGTTCTTAAGATACCCACAGAAAACAGAAGAGCTTCTGAGGAGAAATAAGTTCTGTCCTCATGGGCAACCAGGGTTTTGAATCTAAGATTGCCAGCAAGTTGACTCTGTCATGTCTCCAAGGATCTTATTTGCTCATTTTCTACAGCACTTGGTTCACCAAAAAGTGTTTGCTTGGGATTATAGGATTTTCTTTTCCAGATTTCATTGTTAAAACTTTAACATCTCACATAGCAATTAATTAGTAGGGTGACCCACTACTAACAAGTCATGGATGACTTACAAAGTTGTTGTTGGGGATTAGAGAACAGAGATAAATAGCACATTGGGGAACTGTCAAATGTGCCCTGGTGCCAATGACCACATTCCTATGGCACTTGACCAACAGCAATGGGTGGATAAGAGATGGAAAGGGAGAAAGTGCCCAGGATAATGGGGGTGGTTGTTGTCTCATGCAGTAGTTCCGTGCAGTTATGTATGGAGTAGAATGTACAGTATAGAATGGTGGCTTTCCTTACCACCACACACATTAAGGGAGAAGCCATCTGCTTGGAGGGGGAAAGATCTTTTTTTTTTAATTTTAATTTTTTGTGAACATACTGTACAGAGGGGTTACAATTACATGGGCAAGATAATGAGTACATTTCTTACCAAGCATTGCAGCCTCCTCC
>NW_012272613.1:0-2008 GCF_000151885.1 Dipodomys ordii
TCAGCTCTTCAGCTCAAGGCGAGCGCTCTACCACTTGAGCTACAGCGCCACTTCCGGTTTTCTGGTGGTTTATTGGAGATAGGAGTCTCACAGTCTCTCCTGCCTGGGCTGGCTTTGAACCGCGATCCTCAGATCTCAGCCTCCTGAGTAGCTAGGATTACAGGCGTGAGCCACCAGCGCCCGGCTAGGGCCTGGAATTCTTGTGCTGAGTTTTTTCCATTTATCATTGGTACTCTACCACTTGAGTCACATTTCCACTTCTGGCTTTTTGCTGATAAATTGGAGATAAGCGTCTCTCAGGTTTGTCTGCCTGGCCTGGCTTTGGACCCCTCCCATTCATCAGATCTCTCTCTCTCTCTCTCTTGCTGGTCCTGGGGCCTGAACTCTGGGCCTGGGCGCTGTCCCTCAGCTCTTCAGCTCAAGGCTAGTGCTCTACCACTTGAGCAACAGCACTACTTCCAGCTTTTTTTCTTTTTGCTTATGTGGTACTGAGGAATTGAACCCAGGTCCTCATGCATGCAAGGCAAGCACTCTACCACTGAGCCACCTTCCCAGCTCAGATCTGTCTCTTGAGTAACTAGGATAACAGGTATGAGCCACTAATGCTCAGCCAGACTTGGTCAAGGATTGATTATGTGCAGGGAGCCAGTGTCACTCCAACTCTGGAGTGAGTGCTTGAGACTGGAGTCTAGAGAAGGCTGGTCTTGTGGGGATCAGAGCACTGGATGGCGGAACTGGGCAGGGGTCCAGGAATCTTCCACTGGTGCCATTTCTGTTTGTTTCTCAGAATTGCCTCTCCTGCAGGCCTGCGAGACTCTCTTGGGGCTTAACTTTTCACCTCTTTGAGCCTAACACAAACCAGACCCCAGAACTTTGGCCAAGGAGAGCTGGGTGTCCTGAGCCTCCTGGGAAATCCCCACCCCCCCTTTTTTTGTAGTGCAACTGGGGTTTGAACTCAGGACCTGGGTGCTGTCCCCTTCACTTTTTCCCACTCAACACTGGTATCCAACTACTTGAACCACAGGTCTACTTCCAGCTTTTGGTTGTTAATTGGAGATGAGAGTTTCATGGGCTTTTCTACCCGTGTTGGCTTCCCTACTATGACCCTCAGATCTCAGCCTTCTGAGTAGCTAGGATTGCAGGTGTGAGCCACCAACAGTCAGCTATGGGAAATCTCTTTGAAGGAAGACCCCGCCTCCTGGCCCTCCTTTTGTGCCTTCCTTCCCCAGGCCTGGAGCAGGAGGTACAGAAGCTGAATGAAGAGATCAGTGCAACCCAGCAGGAGGTGACGTTCCTGAGCACGTACATGGACCACGAATATTCTGTCAAGTCAGTGCAGATTGCCAATCACACGCGCCAGCTGCAGCAGGTGAAGGACAAACAGCAGGTATGGGCGTTCCTGGCCTTGTTGTACCAGGCCACGTGTGAGGTGGGCCTGGTGGACACTGCCCCCCTCCCCCACTTTCTCCTGGCCTCCCAGGAAGAGCTGGATAACCTCTTTGAGATGCGCAAAAAGGCCCTGGACTCTTTGTGCGACATGATTAGAGAGAAGGAGAAAGAAATTCTGCAGTCTCTGATGATCGTGAGTAGCTACCTGCTGTGATGAGCCTCCAGCTCCTGCCACAGCCCTGCGGTCCTTCCTGTCCATCCGCCTCCAGCTCCTCCACACCCTTGTCAGTCTCTCCCAGGCACTGTTGCCCAGGGAGAGGCCCCTGAGGGACGGCCCTCCTCCTCCATCCACAGAAAATCCAGCAGCCTTGTGAGACACGTCTTCGGCAGAAGGCCCAGAATAGCCAGAACATGCAGAAAAGCATGGTCTTTCTCCAAGATGTAAGTGGAAAAGGGCGGCCAGGGTCTGTATGTGAGGGAGAAGCCAAGCGGGGTAACAGATTGTCCTGATTTAGAGCTCAGAAGCTCCCCTGCTCTGGCCTGCCTCCTTACCAGTCAGTACCTTTTTCGTCTTCGTCACCACCACCTCCTCCTCCTCCTCCTCCTCCTCCTCCTCCTC
>NW_012272614.1:0-1513 GCF_000151885.1 Dipodomys ordii
ATTTCTTGATGTGTCTATTGGCCATCCTTCTTTCTTCTTCAGAGAAGTTTCTCTTTAAGTCTTTCGCCCACTTATTTATTGGGCAGTTGTTTCTTTGCGGATTTGTTGTTGGGGGGTTTAATTTTTTGAGTTCCAAGTATATTTTGATTATAGTCATTCTAACTGAGATGAGGTAGAATCTCAATGTGGTTTTAATATGCATTTCTTTTATGGCTAGAGAAGTTGAGCATTTCTTCATATGTCTATTGGCCATTCTTATTTCTTCTTAGAGAAGTCTCTCTTTAAGTCTTTAGCCCACTTATTAATTGGGCAGTTGTTTGTTTGAGGATTTGTTGTTGGAGGATTTAAAATTTCGAGTTCTAAATATATTCTAGATATGAGGCCCATGTCTATTGTATGGCTAGTGAAGATCTTCTCCCAATGCGTGGGCTTTCTATTGATCTTGCTAGCTATATCCTTTGCCATGCAGAAGTCTGCAGTTTTGTGCAATCCCATTTGTCCAACCTCTCTTTGATTTGTTGTGTTTCTGGGTCTTTATTAAGAAAGTTTCAGCCTGTGCCAAGGAGCCCTTGAATTTATCCTATTCCTTCTTGTAATGTTTTCAGGGTGTCTGCTTTACTTCAAGGCCTTTGATTCATTTGGAGCTGATTCTGGTGCAGGGTGATATATAAGGCTCTAGCTTTACTTTTCTATAGGTGATTAACCAATTTGCCAGCACCATTTACTGAAGAGGCCGCCTTTCTTCCATTCTATTTTTTTAACTGCCTTATCACAGATTGGGTATCTATAGGTTTGTGGGTTCATTTCTGGGTCTTCAGTTCTATTCCATTGGTCCTCAGGTCTGTTCTTATGCAAGTACAAAACTGTGTTGATTATTATGGCTTTGTAGTAGAGTTTGAAGTTTGATATTGATATTCCTCCAGCAGTATTCTTTCTGCTAAGTATTATTTTTGCTATTCAAGGTGCTTTATTGTTCCATTTGAATTTTTGGGTTGCCTCTTCTATTTCATTGAAGAATGAGGCTGGGATACTGATAGGTATCACATTGATTTTGTAGATAACTCTTGGCCTTATTGCCATTTTTATGATGTTAATCCTCCCAATCCAGGAGCATGGGAGGTTTTTCCACTTCCTTAGATCTGCTTTAATTTCCTTAAAGGTTTTTAAATTTTTCATCATAGAAGTCTTTCGCTTCTTTTAAATTAACTCCTAGGTATTTTTCTTTTTGTAGGGCTATTACAATGGAGTTGCTTTCCTGATTTCAGCTGCACTCTTCTCATTATTGGCATACAGAAAAGCCAATGATGTTTTTTTGGGGGGGTCCGGTCGTGGGGCCTGAACTCTGGGCCTGGGTGCTGTCCCTCAGCTCTTCAGCTCAAGACTAGTGCCCTACCACTTGAGCCACAGCCCCATTTCTGGCTTTTTTTTCTGCTTATGTGGTGCTGAGGAATCAAACCCAGGGCCTCATGCATGCAAGGCAAGAGCTCTGCCACTGAGCCACCTTCCCAGCCCA
>NW_012272615.1:0-1630 GCF_000151885.1 Dipodomys ordii
CGTCCTCCTCCTCGCCCTCCTCCTCGTCCTCCTCCTCCTCCTCCTCCTCCTCCTCTTCCTCCTTCTTCTTCCTTCCTTTTTTTGGTTTATTACCTTTTGTTGCTGCATTTAATTTCTGTACCCTTTGTACTATATATAAGTTTATCTGATTTGGGGATGGGAAAGGGAAACAGAAATTGTGGGACAAAAGGTGAACCAATTCAGCAGTAATATTCAATAGGTACTTTGTTATAGGAAGATGGGAGGGGTAAAACTGGGAGAGAATGAGGAAGTATACATTAACTAACTTATGCAACTGGAACCCCTCTGTACATCACCTTTAAAATAAAAAAATTTAAATATAAGGAAGTTCAAAGTGAATTTTAATCCAGTTAGAAATATTGACTCGATGGAATTGAGTACAATGTAGTTAGTATATTGGACAAATTAACTTACATGTTTCTCACATAATCTATCAATCTAACAAGGACTCATTTGAATTGTTAAGTATTCAAATTAGTGTGCTTTGTTGTAAGAATGTGGGTTTTATAAGAGTAGTGAGAAAGAATCAAGTCCTACCATCATTTTGGCTCCTTGAGAGCAACTCATTGCTTACTTTTTTCCTGCTCATTGATCAAGATTCTAGAAGTTAGGAAGGAAAGAAACAAAGAAAAAAAAGTGAGAGAAAGAGAGAGAGAAAGAAAGAAAGGAAGATAGGAAGGAAGGAAGGAAGCAAGGAAGGAAGGAAGAAAGAAAGAAGGAAAGAAAGAAAATGGAAAACTATGATTGTGAATGACAATTGATAGAATTATACAGAATATCTCCACAAGTAAAATGGCTATTCTCAATTATCCCTGTATTTAAGCCTAACTAGGTATTTGTGTGATTACTTTTGTCCAGTTTTGGGTCAGGCAGACCAGGTAAGATGTAGAAACAATCCTTAACAAAAAGAGCAGTGCTGGAGGAATATCAATACCAAATTTCAAACTCTACTACAAAACCGTAGTAATCAAAACAGCTTGGTACTGGCACAAGAACAGATCTCAGGACCAATGAAATAGAATTGAACACACAGAAATGAACCCACAGACCTATAGCCACCTAATCTTTGATAAGGGAGCTAAAAAAATAGAATGGAAGAAAGACGGTCTCTTCAGTAAATGGTGCTGACAAAATTGGTTAATCACTTGTAGAAAACTAGAGCTAGATCCTTATATATCACCCTACACCAGAATCAACTTCAAATGGTGCAAAGACCTCAGAGACAAAGCAGACATCCTGAAAACATTACAGGACAGAATAGGTGAAACCCTAGGTCTCCTTGGTTCAGGCTGAAATTTTCTTACTAGAGATCCAGCAACACAACAAATCAAAGAAAGATTAGACAAATGTGATTGCATGAAGTTGCAGAGCTTCTGCATGGCAAAAGATATAGCTAGCAAGATCAATAGAAAGCCCAAGGATTGGAAGAAGATTTTCACTAACCATACAATGGATAAGGGTCTCATATCTAAACTATATTTGGAACTAAAAAAATTAAATCTCCCAACAACAAATCTTCAAAGAAACAACTGCCCAATAAATAAGTGGGCTAAAGACTTAAAGAGAAACTTCTCTGAAGAGGAAAGAAGGATGGCCAATAGACACATGA
>NW_012272616.1:0-2300 GCF_000151885.1 Dipodomys ordii
GGGATGGGAAGGGGAAACAAAGGAGGAGGCTACAATGCTTGATAAGAAATGTACTCATTATCTTGTCCATGTAATTGTAACCCCTCTGTACAGTATTTTCACAATAAAAAAAAAGAAAATTAAAAGGCAGTAACAAAAAAGGTGTATTTCTCTTCTTTTTAAGCATGTATTCTGTTCATATCCAATTTGATTTTCCTCACAACCTGACGATTAAGAAAAACCTATCTCATCTTCATCTTAATTTCAGTGTATTTTTTCTTATTTGCTTATGTCCAAGGTCACAGCAAATTACAAAATATTATTGTTCACTTATTCCCATTTTGTATTTGCATAGCTTCATGCACCAAAAACATAATTAAATAATTAAGACCAAAATCAGAATAAGCATCAAAAATATCATCATTTGAATACAGTACTTTTTTTTAAACTACATTCAATAAAAGGCTGGGAGTTTCCTTTACTGAACATTCACTTTCAAAGAGTGAAAATTGCCTGACCTTGATTTTGAACTCATAGATCCCAAAAGAACAATTGTATATTAAGTATTATATTAGCTTACTGGTACAAATAGTTAGTATGGCTTCCGAGGTTTCCAGGCCACTCATTCCTTTGCTTCTTAAGACTCTGGAAGCAATGACAATGCAAGTCTACATATTGTTATGCCAATGACAAGGATTTCTACCTGTGGCAAATAAAAGGGTGTAGTAGTTCTTTGGAGATGTGAGAGCATATTATTTTAAAAGCTAGCTTTTTAGTTTCTATCTGCTGCAGAGAGGACATCATTCAGTATAAGTTGGTTAAAAGATTGGAACTTCTGTATACTTTCTGGGGAAGAAGCTAGAATCCTTATTATCAAATATAAAACACTTGGCTCTAAAAAAATTACCCACTGTTTAATTCTACAGGTGATGTTCACATCATGGGAAAAAGTATTCTCTTCAACCAGTAAATTAATTTGTAAAGCAGATAAATGTAAGATTTATAGAATTGAGATGATAGTTTCTTATTATGGTGGCTAGTATTTCAAAATGAAACCTCTCATTTCTTTCCTTTATATCAATTATGACTTGAGTAACATAATTGAGTTATAAATCTAATTATCCTTTAGTATTTACATCCAATATGCATGTCTTAGAACACTGTCACTTGGATCCAAACATTTCTAATAGGTTTTCTACCCAAAAGGCATATTGTGAAGGCACAATAAACTGTTCTATATGGAAGAAATTTTTCTTTTAAAGTTCAGTTATCTTATCAGGACATTGCTCAATGATCTAATCTTCCTTTATGAAATCTGTTCAGTTTTCCTAGTTGAAGGTATACCTAAGGGAATAATGATAACATAGCAGAGTTTGTCACAAGCTTATGTTTTTTCTCTTTTTATTTGTCAAGAGCATAAGTGCATACAGTTCAACCTGCATTTAACCAGCAACCAGTTTTCTGAAACTATAACATTATTTCATATTCAAATACCTAGATATAGAATGTCTTAATCTCCTATGGAATGAATATTTTTGTAGAAAGTGCATATTGAGGAATCACTACTTCTTTCTCAATAGTGTTTAGTGTTATTAATACTACATATTTTTTGCAGTAAGAGAGTTCGAACTGAATTCTTCTGCTATGTCAGGAAGCTCTCTACTATTTGAGCATATCTTCAGCTCTTTTTTTTTAATTTTGAGGGTATTCAATTTTTAAACACAGAACCACAAATATACACTAGACTTTCTGGCTTACAACGAGCTCCATCACTTAATTCACATCTCTAGCCTGCCTTTTTGCTGATGATTTTGGAGATCAAATCACAAGTGCCTTTCTGCCTGGTCTATCTTTGAGTTGTGTTCTCAGAAGCTAAACCTCCTGAATAACAGATGTGAACCACTGACACCTATCTATAATAGATTTACTCTAAGCTTATTAAATCTGGCCTCAAACTCATGATTCTCTTGCTTCTACCTTGAGTGGCTAGGATTAGAGGCATGAAACAACACTGAGATTATCAAACTCTGTTCCTGAAAGAAATTATTAAGATTGTGGTTCAAACTTCCTTAAAAAAGACCCAGAAACACAACAAATCAAAGAAAGGTTGGACAAATGGGATTGCATGAAATTGCTGAGCTTCTGTATGGTAAAAGACATAGCTAGCAAGGTCAATAGAAAGCCCACGGATTGAAGAAGATCTTCACTAGCCATATAACAGACAAAGGTCTCATATCTAAAATATTCCTGGAACTCAAAAAATTAAATCCCCCAACAACAAATCCTCAAAGAAACAACTGCCCAATAAATAAGTGGGCTAA
>NW_012272617.1:0-2999 GCF_000151885.1 Dipodomys ordii
GAACCACAGCGCCACTTCTGGCTTTTTTCTTTTTGCTTATGTGGTGCTGAGGAATCGAACCCAGGGCCTCATGCATGCAAGGCAAGCGCTCAACCACTGAGCCACCTTCCCAGCCCCTGATCATCTTTTTTTTAAGTCTACTGAATCTAGAATTCTAAATTTCATCTCTGTCTTCATTCCTTTTTGCTGTGTAACTGCATGTTCACACATCCCAAGCATTATATGATTATCTTTTTAGGCTTGTTTAGTCTGCCTCCTGCTGGAGTCAAAGTTTAAATTCAGGATGAATTCCAAATCGGTTGTGCCTCTAAATACCAACCTAAAAGCTTGTTTTGGCTTGATCTGTCAAGGTCAGTAAAGCCCAGAAGGTTCCTAGAACAACAGAACGCTTGTTAATTGTAGCCTAGTTTCCTCTGTGGAAACTTACAGATGCCAAAATAGTTGGCAGATGGTAATCTGAATTATTTGGAGAGGTCCAGGGAGAAGCCATGTGACTCAGTTTCCACTCTCTGACTTTGTATGGTATACTTTCCAGAGGAAACTATGAAAGTTCATCTTCAGTGGGTACTCATTAGCCATATTAGACACTTGTAGTCTCCTTCTGCTTTCAAGCACTGAAGCCCTTGATAAACATGTTATGTTTTGTACTAGCTATTTTTTTCTCATTCTGGAAAAATAAAAAAATTACTGGGTGCCAGTGGCTCACATCTGTAATCCTAGCTACTCAGAAGCTGAGATCTGAGGACTGTGGTTTAAAACCAGCCTGGGCAGAAAAGTCCATGATACTATTTTATCTCCAATTAACCACCTTAAAGCCAGAAGTGGAGCTGTGGCTCAAGTGGTAAAGTACCAGCCTTGAGGGAAAAATCTAAGGGACAGTACCTAGCCCTTGAATTCAAGCCTCAGTACTAAAATAAATAAGCAAGTAAATAAATAAATAGAAAAATTTAAAAATAATATACTTGCCACCAATTACATTTGTACCAGAGACTAGCAGGCTACATTTGAAAAGATTTCTTGCCCATGCTTTAATTCTGACATCTAATGTGAGAAAGGAATTTGTTCTTTTTGGGGGGGGAGTGGGGGGAGTCATGGAGCTTGAACTCTGGGCCTGGGTGCTGTCCCTCAGCTCTTCAGCTCAAGGCTAGCACTCTATCACTTGAGCCACAGCTCCACTTCCAGTTTTCTGGTGGCTCATTGGAGAAGAGTCTCACAGACTTTCCTGCCCATGCTAGCTTTGAACCTCGATCCTCAGATCTGAGTAGCTAGAATTACAGGCGTGAGCCACCAGTGCCTGCTAGGAATTTGTTCTTAAGGTGGAAGTTCTACATGACTCATGCAGTATAGTTTATACATCTAGCGCACGGCTCCTGAATGTCAAGGATGTCTATGCTCTTTGGCTCAGTTGCCTGCTCCCCATTATCCACCTTCACATCTGTCCATCTGCTCTCCAGTGCCATCTCTATATCCAGCCATGTTCTAGGCACTGAGGGCTCCAAGAAAGGGAAGACATTGATTTAAGCCATGAAACACATTTGGGAATCTAAGCAAAAAACCCTCTATATAATAGCTACATGAAGACTCAGCATACACAAAAAAAGAATACGTATGAGAAGCAAGGCTGTAGTCCAGGATGGACAGGCCAGGGAGATCTTTCTAGAACATGGATACCTTTCCAGAGGGTCAGGTTTGATCTGGATGAAGGAGGAAGGCTATAGTAGGATATGGAAGCTCTTCAAGCAGAAGCATAGAGGCCATGATCTACACGACACATGTCTGATGGGTCCTTGAGCAATACTTTGGTCCAGCACAGGAGAGGGGCTGGGAGACAAGGTAGGAGAGAGATACCTAGGCCTTCACTGTCTCTGACATGTTGCTGCTGCTGTTCATCCAATGCTCGCTGTGAGCCCTGCTCTGGTCCTGTGAGGGTGAAGCTGTGGTTTATTGGCTGCAGAGCCCCCTGGAGTTTGTACCCCTGAACTTCACTGTGTCCCACAGGAGGCTTCAGACCTGTCTTCCTTGAAACCGAAGCTGGAGGAGCTGGGCGTCCCTCTGTATGCTGTAGTAAAGGAGCACATCAGAACCGAAGTGAAGGACTTCCAGCCTTACTTCAAAGGAGAGATCTTCCTGGATGAAAAGGTATGTGTGGGATGTGGGTGTGGGCTGCTGGTTGGGTATATGCAGGCAGGTGAGGATAGTGCTCAGCTATAGAGAGTTCAGTGGACCAGGGCCTGTCTGGCATGGAGCTGGAGGCAGCCTCCCCTTCAGCTATCCTGAACTTTCAGGGGTTCTCCAGCCCTCTGAGCAGAACAAAGTTAGACTCTTAAAGGCAAACAGATTCTTTTTTTTTGAGCCGGATCTGGGGCTTCAACTCAGAGCCTAAGTGTTGTCCCTGAGCTTTTCTACTTATGGCTAGCATTCTACTACTTGAGCCACAGCTCCACTTACAACTCTTTGGTGATTAATTGGAGTTAAGAATCACACGGACTTTCCTTCCTGGACTGGCTTTGAACTGTGATCCTTACATCTCAGCCTCCTGAGTAGGTGGGATTACAGGCATGAACTACCAGCGCCTCAGCAGCCAACTAACTCATGAAAGTTGTTATTACAGACTTTTCCTGCAGTGTGATCGAGGAGAGGAGAAAGTAGCTAAACCCCATCAGGCGCTTCCACTATTGCTGGTTGGAGCTACAACACAAACTCCTGTCCTCTTGATTCGTTGTGGGTGTCTTTCTTTCCCTGTCATTCTCTACACTGTTATACTGTAGGAACATGAGAAGTTACAGAGTTGTTTGCAAGGTTGGGCTAGAAGTTGGATTCTCAGGAGATCTGAGGATCACAGTTAGAAGCCAGCTTAGGCAGAAAAGTTTGTGAGACTCTTTTTTTTTTTTTTTGGGTCTGGTTGTGGGGCTTGAACTCTGGGCCTGGGCGCTGTCCCTCAGCTCTTCAGCTCAAGGCTAGCGCTCTAGCGCTTGAGCCACAGCACCACTTCCAGCTTT
>NW_012272618.1:0-1632 GCF_000151885.1 Dipodomys ordii
ACATAAGCAAAAAGAAAAAAGCCGGAAGTGGCGCTGTGGCTCAAGTGGTAGAGTGCTAGCCTTGAGCTGAAGAGCTGAGGGACAGCGCCCAGGCCCAGAATTCAGGCCCCACAACCGGACCCACTCCCCCCAAAAAAAGAAGTCATGCTATGGGAAAAGCCATAGCATGTCTCCCATATCCTGACAGAATGCCAGGTTGGTAATGCCCCAGCCTCTGAGATGGGGGAGATGAACACAGGTTAAGACAAGTGGAGTTGTGCAGGGCAGAGGCTCCCAGATCATACACTAGAACCTGCCTGCATTCCTTGTGTGGCTTTGATGCTGTGAGTGGACAGCTTTGTTTCTGAGCCCCCTCAAATCTCTGCACACTAACGTATTCTTCCCAGAACAATCCTTTGAGATCCCCTGAGCTTTGAGGTCAGGCTGCTAAGCCCCTGTGTGGGAAGGAGGATGAAGCAGCAGGGGGCAGGGCAGCTCTGAGGTGTGGGAGAGGAGTTCAAAGTCCAGCCAGATCCGGTTATGTGGTGCCCAAGCCCTTGGGGTTCCAGGGCTCCCAAGGAAGCCATAATTGCCCTTTGCTGGGGTATATATTGTTGCAGTCAGATTAGGAAACGTCTGTGACAGACAGACAGAAACACATAAATCCAGCCAGGCTGTACTCCATGCATCCACAATTGAGGCAGAAAAGCCAGATCTCCCAGCAAAGCTATACAATTGCACTTCATACCTATGATTTGGGAGGAAACAATTACAAAGAATGTTTAGAACTTTCCAAACTTTGATTGTGTTGCATGCTCTTACAAGTGGGCAAAAAAAAAGAAAGAAAAGAGAAAAAGAAAATATCCCAAGGGATTTTCGAAACCTTCTCATCCTTGGAATGAGTGGGAAAATCTTGCATACTGGGGTCATTTCCTTTCTGTTTCAAGAAACTGATGTGCTGGAAATAACCCTGTTGCAAAAGGGACACTTCATGTCTTTTGAGTACTGATGATGCCAGAAAAACTTTCCAGGCCTAAAGGGGAGCTTGTCCCTTTCCCAGGCCCCTGGTGCAAGGAGACCCAGTAGTTGGACATGTGACTGGGGTACAAGACCCCCTAGAAGCTGACCTTTGAGATTCTGAGGGAATAATTAACTCATTCATTGAAGAAACAGGGCAGAACATGGAGGGAAGGGCCAGTCTAAGCTGGAGCATAGCATGCTGTCCCTCACAGGAAAGCCAGGGTGTGGGCTCTGTGTCTCCTTCCCTTCAGACTGTGCCAAGTCACTGTGAAGGCCCCATGTGGCTGAACTCACTCTTGAAATTAGCGCTGGGAAGGTGGCTTAGTGGTAGAGTGTTTGCCTAGTATTCATGAAGCCATTAAAGTACCACAGTAAACAGCAAAGCCCAGAAGTAGTGCTGTGGCTCAAGTGGTAGGGTACTAGCCTTAAGCAAAAGAAGCTCAAGCCCCTGAATTTAAGCCCCAAGACTGGCAAAAAAGAAAAACAAAAGAAATGAACAGAGGTTAGCTGGGGGCCTGTGGCCTATGGCTTACACTTACAATCCTAGCTACTCAGAAGGCTGAGATCTGAGGATTATGGTTGGAAGCCAGCTCAGGCAGACAAATCCAAGAGACTCTTATCTCCAATTAACCA